>NW_022204423.1:0-57533 GCF_007655135.1 Punica granatum | reverse complement strand
ACTTTTTTCTTTCGTTTCTGCGCTCATTTTGCATTTTTTTTTCATTAGCTCTACGGAGGAACAAAGTGAATTCGAGCGCAAAGGTTGACGGGTGCGATCATACCAGCACTAATGCACCGGATCCCATCAGAACTCCGAAGTTAAGCGTGTTTGGGCGAGAGTAGTACTAGGATGGGTGACCTCCTGGGAAGTCCTCGTGTTGCACCCTCCTTTTTAATTTTTTTTGCTGCTCGGGAAACTGTCCGACGTTTGGACGGGAATCCATCGTTACGGTTAATGTTTTGGGCACGGCTCACTCGCAAAAGCGTAAGGTTCGTTGTGAAATGCACTCGATACTTTTTTCTTTCGTTTCTGCGCTCATTTTTGCATTTTTTTTTCATTAGCTCTACGGAGGAACAAAGTGAATTCGAGCGCAAAGGTTGACGGGTGCGATCATACCAGCACTAATGCACCGGATCCCATCAGAACTCCGAAGTTAAGCGTGCTTGGGCGAGAGTAGTACTAGGATGGGTGACCTCCTGGGAAAGTCCTCGTGTTGCACCCCTCCTTTTAATTTTTTTTTTGCTGCTCGGGAAACTGTCCGACGTTGGACGGGAATCCCATCGTTACGGTTAATGTTTTGGGCACGTGCTCACTCGCAAAAGGCGTAAGGTTCGTTGTGAAATGCACTCGATACTTTTTTCTTTCGTTTCTGCGCTCATTTTTGCATTTTTTTTTCATTAGCTCTACGGAGGAACAAAGTGAATTCGAGCGCAAAGGTTGACGGGTGCGATCATACCAGCACTAATGCACCGGATCCCATCAGAATCCGAAGTTAAGCGTGCTTGGGCGAGAGTAGTACTAGGATGGGTGACCTCCTGGGAAGTCTCGTGTTGCACCCCTCCTTTTTAATTTTTTTTGCTGCTCGGGAAACTGTCCGACGTTGGACGGGAATCCCATCGTTACGGTTAATGTTTGGGCACGTGCTATGCACTCGATACTTTTTTCTTTCGTTTCTGCGATCATTTTTGCTTTTTTTTTCATTAGCTCTACGGAGGAACAAAGTGAATTCGAGCGCAAAGGTTGACGGGTGCGATCATACCAGCACTAATGCACCGGATCCCATCAGAACTCCGAAGTTAAGCGTGCTGGGCGAGAGTAGTACTAGGATGGGTGACCTCCTGGGAAGTCCTCGTGTTGCACCCCTCCTTTTTAATTTTTTTGCTGCTCGGGAAACTGTCCGACGTTGGACGGGAATCCCATCGTTACGGTTAATGTTTTGGCACGTGCTCACTCGCAAAAGGCGTAAGTTCGTGGTGAAATGCACTCGATACTTTTTTCTTTCGTTTCTGCGCTCATTTTGCATTTTTTTTTCATTAGCTCTACGGAGGAACAAAGTGAATTCGAGCGCAAAGGTTGACGGGTGCGATCATACCAGCACTAATGCACCGGATCCCATCAGAACTCCGAAGTTAAGCGTGCTTGGGCGAGAGAGTAGTACTAGGATGGGTGACCTCCTGGGAAAGTCCTCGTTGCACCCCTCCTTTTTAATTTTTTTGCTGCTCGGGAAACTGTCCGACGTTGGACGGGAATCCGATCGTTACGGTTAATGTTTTGGGCACGTGCTCACTCGCAAAAGGCGTAAGGTTCGTTGAAATGCACTCGATACTTTTTTTCTTCGTTTCTGCGCTCATTTTTGCATTTTTTTTTCATTAGCTCTACGGAGGAAACAAAGTGAATTCGAGCGCAAAGGTTGACGGGTGCGATCATACCAGCACTAATGCACCGGATCCCATCAGAACTCGAAGTAAGCGTGCTTGCGGGCGAGAGTAGTACTAGGATGGGTGACCTCCTGGGAAGTCCTCGTGTTGCACCCTCCTTTTTAATTTTTTTTTGCTGCTCGGGAAACTGTCCGACGTTGGACGGGAATCCGATCGTTACGGTTAATGTTTTGGGCACGTGCTATGCACTCGATACTTTTTTTTTCGTTTCTGCGATATTTTGCATTTTTTTTCATTAGCTCTACGGAGGAACAAAGTGAATTCGAGCACAAAGGTTGACGGGTGCGATCATACCAGCACTAATGCACCGGATCCCATCAGAACTCCGAAGTTAAGCTGTGCTTGGCGAGAGTAGTACTAGGATGGGTGACCTCCTGGGAAGTCCTCGTGTTGCACCCTCCTTTTTAATTTTTTTTTGCTGCTCGGGAAACTGTCCGACGTTGGACGGGAATCCATCGTTACGGTTAATGTTTTGGGCACGTGCTCACTCGCAAAAGGCGTAAAGTTCGTGTGTGAAATGCACTCGATACTTTTTCTTTCGTTTCTGCGCTCATTTTTGCATTTTTTTTCATAGCTCTACGAGGAGGAACAAAGTGAATTCGAGCGCAAAGGTTGACGGGTGCGATCATACCAGCACTAATGCACCGGATCCCATCAGAACTCCGAAGTTAGCGTGCTTGGGCGAGAGTAGTACTAGGATGGGTGACCTCCTGGGAAGTCCTCGTGTTGCACCCCTCCTTTTAATTTTTTTTGCTGCTCGGGAAACTGTCCGACGTTGGACGGGAATCCATCGTTACGGTTAATGTTTTGGGCACGTGCTATGCACTCGATACTTTTTTCTTTCGTTTCTGCGATCATTTTTGCATTTTTTTTTCATTAGCTCTACGGAGGAACAAAGTGAATTCGAGCGCAAAGGTTGACGGGTGCGATCATACCAGCACTAATGCACCGGATCCCATCAGAACTCCGAAGTTAAGCGTGCTTGGGCGAGAGTAGTACTAGGATGGGTGACCTCCTGGGAAGTCCTCGTGTTGCCCCCTCCTTTTAATTTTTTTTGCTGCTCGGGAAACTGTCCGACGTTGGACGGGAATCCATCGTTACGGTTAATGTTTTGGGCACGTGCTCACTCGCAAAGGCGTAAGGTTCGTTGTGAAATGCACTCGATACTTTTTTCTTTCGTTTCTGCGCTCATTTTTGCATTTTTTTTTCATTAGCTCTAGGAGGAACAAAGTGAATTCGAGCGCAAAGGTTGACGGGTGCGATCATACCAGCACTAATGCACCGGATCCCATCAGAACTCCGAAGTTAAGCGTGCTTGGGCGAGAGTAGTACTAGGATGGGTGACCTCCTGGGAAGTCCTCGTGTTGCACCCCTCCTTTTAATTTTTTTTTGCTGCTCGGGAAACTGTCCGACGTTGGACGGGAATCCCGATCGTTACGGTTAATGTTTTGGGCACGTGCTCACTCGCAAAAGGCGTAAGGTTCGTTGTGAAATGCACTCGATACTTTTTTTCTTTCGTTTCTGCGCTCATTTTTGCATTTTTTTTCATTAGCTCTACGGAGGAACAAAGTGAATTCGAGCGCAAAGGTTGACGGGTGCGATCATACCAGCACTAATGCACCGGATCCCATCAGAACTCCGAAGTTAAGTGTGTTGAGAGGAGAGTAGTACTAGGATGGGTGACCTCCTGGGAAGTCCTCGTGTGTGCACCCTCCTTTTTAATTTTTTTTGCTGCTCGGGAAACTGTCCGACGTTGGACGGGAATCCCATCGTTACGGTTAATGTTTGGGCACGTGCTCACTCGCAAAAGGCGTAGGTTCGTTGGTGAAATGCACTCGATACTTTTTCTTTCGTTTCTGCGCTCATTTTTGCATTTTTTTTTCATTAGCTCTACGGAGGAACAAAGTGAATTCGAGCGCAAAGGTTGACGGGTGCGATCATACCAGCACTAATGCACCGGATCCCATCAGAACTCCGAAGTTAAGCGTGCTTGGGCGAGAGTAGTACTAGGATGGGTGACCTCCTGGGAAGTCCTCGTGTTGCACCCCTCCTTTTTAATTTTTTTTTGCTGCTCGGGAAACTGTCCGACGTTGGACGGGAATCCGATCGTTACGGTTAATGTTTTGGGCACGTGCTATGCACTCGATACTTTTTTTTTTTTTTTCTTTCGTTTCTGCGCTATTTTTGCATTTTTTTTCATTAGCTCTACGGAGGAGGAACAAAGTGAATTCGAGCGCAAAGGTTGACGGGTGCGATCATACCAGCACTAATGCACCGGATCCCATCAGAACTCCGAAGTTAAAGTGCTTGGGCGAGAGTGAGAGTAGTACTACTAGGATGGGTGACCTCCTGGGAAGTCCTCGTGTTGCACCCCTCCTTTTTAATTTTTTTTTGCTGCTCGGGAAACTGTCCGACGTTGGACGGGAATCCATCGTTACGGTTAATGTTTTGGGCACGTGCTCACTCGCAAAAGGCGTAAGGTTCGTGTGTGAAATGCACTCGATACTTTTTTTCTTTCGTTCTGCGCTCATTTTTGCATTTTTTTTCATTAGCTCTACGGAGGAACAAAGTGAATTCGAGCGCAAAGGTTGACGGGTGCGATCATACCAGCACTAATGCACCGGATCCCATCAGAACTCCGAAGTTAAGCGTGCTTGGGGGAGAGAGTAGTACTAATGGGTGACCTCCTGGGAAGTCCTCGTGTTGCACCCCTCCTTTTTAATTTTTTTTTGCTGCTCGGGAAACTGTCCGACGTTGGACGGGAATCCATCGTTACGGTTAATGTTTGGGCACGTGCTCACTCGCAAAAGGCGTAAGGTTCGTTGTGAAATGCACTCGATACTTTTTTTCTTTCGTTTCTGCGCTCATTTTTGCATTTTTTTTTCATTAGCTCTACGGAGGAACAAAGTGAATTCGAGCGCAAAGGTTGACGGGTGCGATCATACCAGCACTAATGCACCGGATCCCATCAGAACTCCGAAGTTAAGCGTGCTTGGGCGAGAGAGTGAGTAGTACTAGGATGGGTGACCTCCTGGGAAGTCCTCGTGTTGCACCCCTCCTTTTTAATTTTTTTTTGCTGCTCGGGAAACTGTCCGACGTTGGACGGGAATCCGATCGTTACGGTTAATGTTTTGGGCACGTGCTATGCACTCGATACTTGTTTTTTTTTTTTCGTTTCTGCGATCATTTTTGCATTTTTTTTTCATTAGCTCTACGGAGGAACAAAGTGAATTCGAGCGCAAAGGTTGACGGGTGCGATCATACCAGCACTAATGCACCGGATCCCATCAGAACTCCGAAGTTAAGCGTGCTTGGGCGAGAGTAGTACTAGGATGGGTGACCTCCTGGGAAGTCCTCGTGTTGCACCCCTCCTTTTTAATTTTTTTTTTGCTGCTCGGGAAACTGTCCGACGTTGGACGGGAATCCATCGTTACGGTTAATGTTTTGGGCACGTGCTCACTCGCAAAAGGCGTAAGGTTCGTTGTGAAATGCACTCGATACTTTTTTCTTTCGTTTCTGCGCTCATTTTTGCATTTTTTTTTCATTAGCTCTACGGAGGAACAAAGTGAATTCGAGCGCAAAGGTTGACGGGTGCGATCATACCAGCACTAATGCACCGGATCCCATCAGAACTCCGAAGTTAAGCGTGCTTGGGCGAGAGTAGTACTAGGATGGGTGACCTCCTGGGAAGTCCTCGTGTTGCACCCCTCCTTTTTATTTTTTTTTGCTGCTCGGGAAACTGTCCGACGTTGGACGGGAATCCCATCGTTACGGTTAATGTTTTGGGCACGTGCTCACTCGCAAAAGGCGTAAGGTTCGTTGTGAAATGCACTCGATACTTTTTTCTTTCGTTTCTGCGCTCATTTTTGCATTTTTTTTTCATTAGCTCTACGGAGGAACAAAGTGAATTCGAGCGCAAAGGTTGACGGGTGCGATCATACCAGCACTAATGCACGGATCCCATCAGAACTCCGAAGTTAAGCGTGCTTGGGCGAGAGAGTAGAGAGTAGTACTAGGATGGGTGACCTCCTGGGAAGTCCTCGTGTTGCACCCCTCCTTTTTAATTTTTTTTGCTGCTCGGGAAACTGTCCGACGTTGGACGGGAATCCATCGTTACGGTTAATGTTTTGGGCACGTGCTCACTCGCAAAAGGCGTAAGGTTCGTTGTGAAATGCACTCGATACTTTTTTCTTTCGTTTCTGCGCTCATTTTGCATTTTTTTTCATTAGCTCTACGGAGGAACAAAGTGAATTCGAGCGCAAAGGTTGACGGGTGCGATCATACCAGCACTAATGCACCGGATCCCATCAGAACTCCGAAGTTAAGCGTGCTGCGATGAGAGTAGTACTAGTACTAGATGGGTGACCTCCTGGGAAGTCCTCGTGTTGCACCCCTCCTTTTTAATTTTTTTTTGCTGCTCGGGAAACTGTCCGACGTTGGACGGGAATCCGATCGTTACGGTTAATGTTTTGGGCACGTGCTATGCACTCGATACTTTTTTTCTTTCGTTTCTGCGATCATTTTTGCATTTTTTTTCATTAGCTCTACGGAGGAACAAAGTGAATTCGAGCGCAAAGGTTGACGGGTGCGATCATACCAGCACTAATGCACCGGATCCCATCAGAACTCCGAAGTTAAGCGTGCTTGGGCGAGAGTGAGAGTAGTACTAGGATGGGTGACCTCCTGGGAAGTCCTCGTGTTGCACCCCTCTTTTTAATTTTTTTTTGCTGCTCGGGAAACTGTCCGACGTTGGACGGGAATCCCATCGTTACGGTTAATGTTTTGGGCACGTGCTCACTCGCAAAAGGCGTAAGTTCGTTGTGAAATGCACTCGATACTTTTTTCTTTCGTTTCTGCGCTCATTTTTGCATTTTTTTTTCATTAGCTCTACGGAGGAACAAAGTGAATTCGAGCGCAAAGGTTGACGGGTGCGATCATACCAGCACTAATGCACCGGATCCCATCAGAACTCCGAAGTTAAGCGTGCTTGGGCGAGAGAGAGTAGTACTAGGATGGGTGACCTCCTGGGAAGTCCTCGTGTTGCACCCCTCCTTTTTAATTTTTTTTTGCTGCTCGGGAAACTGTCCGACGTTGGACGGGAATCCATCGTTACGGTTAATGTTTTGGGCACGTGCTCACTCGCAAAAGGCGTAAGGTTCGTGTGAAATGCACTCGATACTTTTTCTTTCGTTTCTGCGCTCATTTTTGCATTTTTTTTTCATTAGCTTACGAGGAACAAAGGAGGAACAAAGTGAATCGAGCGCAAAGGTTGACGGGTGCGATCATACCAGCACTAATGCACCGGATCCCATCAGAACTCCGAAGTTAAGCGTGCTTGGGCGAGAGTAGTACTAGGATGGGTGACCTCCTGGGAAGTCCTCGTGTTGCACCCCTCCTTTTAATTTTTTTTGCTGCTCGGGAAACTGTCCGACGTTGGACGGGAATCCCATCGTTACGGTTAATGTTTTGGGCACGTGCTCACTCGCAAAAGGCGTAAGGTTCGTTGTGAAATGCACTCGATACTTTTTTCTTTCGTTTCTGCGCTCATTTTTGCATTTTTTTTTCATTAGCTCTACGGAGGAACAAAGTGAATTCGAGCGCAAAGGTTGACGGGTGCGATCATACCAGCACTAATGCACCGGATCCCATCAGAACTCCGAAGTTAAGCGTGCTTGGGCGAGAGTAGTACTAGGATGGGTGACCTCCTGGGAAGTCCTCGTGTTGCACCCCTCCTTTTTAATTTTTTTTGCTGCTCGGGAAACTGTCCGACGTTGGACGGGAATCCATCGTTACGGTTAATGTTTTGGGCACGTGCGTGCTCACTCGCAAAAGGCGTAAGTTCTGTTGTGAAATGCACTCGATACTTTTTTTCTTGTTTCTGCGCTCATTTTTGCATTTTTTTTCATTAGCTCTACGGAGGAACAAAGTGAATTCGAGCGCAAAGGTTGACGGGTGCGATCATACCAGCACTAATGCACCGGATCCCATCAGAACTCCGAAGTTAAGCGTGCTTGGGCGAGAGTAGTACTAGGATGGGTGACCTCCTGGGAAGTCCTCGTGTTGCACCCCTCCTTTTTAATTTTTTTTTGCTGCTCGGGAAACTGTCCGACGTTGGACGGGAATCCCATCGTTACGGTTAATGTTTTGGGCACGTGCTCACTCGCAAAGGCGTAAGGTCGTTGTGAAATGCACTCGATACTTTTTTTTTTTCTTTCGTTTCTGCGCTCATTTTTGCATTTTTTTTTCATTAGCTCTACGGAGGAACAAAGTGAATTCGAGCGCAAAGGTTGACGGGTGCGATCACCAGCACTAATGCACCGGATCCCATCAGAACTCCGAAGTTAAGCGTGCTTGGGCGAGAGTAGTACTAGGATGGGTGACCTCCTGGGAAGTCCTCGTGTTGCACCCCTCCTTTTAATTTTTTTTTGCTGCTCGGGAAACTGTCCGACGTTGGACGGGAATCCCATCGTTACGGTTAATGTTTTGGGCACGTGCTATGCACTCGATACTTTTTTCTTTCGTTTCTGCGATCATTTTTGCATTTTTTTTTCATTAGCTCTACGGAGGAACAAAGTGAATTCGAGCGCAAAGGTTGACGGGTGCGATCATACCAGCACTAATGCACCGGATCCCATCAGAACTCCGAAGTTAAGCGTGTTGCTGGGCGAGAGTAGTACTAGGATGGGTGACCTCCTGGGAAGTCCTCGTGTTGCACCCCTCCTTTTAAATTTTTTTTGCTGCTCGGAAACTGTCCGACGTTGGACGGGAATCCCATCGTTACGGTTAATGTTTTGGGCACGTGCTCACTCGCAAAAGGCGATACTTTCTTTCTTTCGTTTCTGCGCTCATTTTTGCATTTTTTTTTCATTAGCTCTACGGAGGAACAAAGTGAATTCGAGCGCAAAGGTTGACTGGTGCGATCATACCAGCACTAATGCACCGGATCCCATCAGAACTCCGAAGTTAAGCGTGCTTGGGCGAGAGTAGTACTAGGATGGGTGACCTCCTGGGAAGTCCTCGTGTTGCACCCCTCCTTTTTAATTTTTTTTTGCTGCTCGGGAAACTGTCCGACGTTGGACGGGAATCCCATCGTTACGGTTAATGTTTTGGGCACGTGCTCACTCGCAAAAGGCGTAAGGTTCGTGTGTGAAATGCACTCGATACTTTTTTTCTTTCGTTTCTGCGCTCATTTTTGCATTTTTTTTCATTAGCTCTACGGAGGAACAAAGTGAATTCGAGCGCAAAGGTTGACGGGTGCGATCATACCAGCACTAATGCACCGGATCCCATCAGAACTCCGAAGTTAAGCGTGCTTGAGTGGGGAGAGTAGTACTAGGATGGGTGACCTCTGGGAAGTCCTCGTGTTGCACCCCTCCTTTTTAATTTTTTTTTGCTGCTCGGGAAACTGTCCGACGTTGGACGGGAATCCCATCGTTACGGTTAATGTTTTGGCACGTGCTATGCACTCGATACTTTTTTTCTTTCGTTTCTGCGATCATTTTTGCATTTTTTTTTCATTAGCTCTACGGAGGAACAAAGTGAATTCGAGCGCAAAGGTTGAGGGTGCGATCATACCAGCACTAATGCACCGGATCCCATCAGAACTCCGAAGTTAAGCGTGCTTGGGCGAGAGTAGTACTAGGATGGGTGACCTCCTGGGAAGTCCTCGTGTTGCACCCCTCCTTTTTAATTTTTTTTTGCTGCTCGGGAAACTGTCCGACGTTGGACGGGAATCCCATCGTTACGGTTAATGTTTTGGGCACGTGCTCACTCGCAAAAGGCTCGATACTTTTTTTTTCGTTTCTGCGCTCATTTTTGCATTTTTTTTTCATTAGCTCTACGGAGGAACAAAGTGAATTCGAGCGCAAAGGTTGACGGGTGCGATCATACCAGCACTAATGCACCGGATCCCATCAGAACTCCGAAGTTAAGCGTGCTTGGGCGAGAGTAGTACTAGGATGGGTGACCTCCTGGGAAGTCCTCGTGTTGCACCCCTCCTTTTTAATTTTTTTTTGCTGCTCGGGAAAATGTCCGACGTTGGACGGGAATCCCATCGTTACGGTTAATGTTTTGGGCACGTGCTCACTCGCAAAAGGCGTAAGGTTCGTGTGAAATGCACTCGATACTTTTTTCTTTCGTTTCTGCGCTCATTTTTGCATTTTTTTTTCATTAGCTCTACGGAGGAACAAAGTGAATTCGAGCGCAAAGGTTGACGGGTGCGATCATACCAGCACTAATGCACCGGATCCCATCAGAACTCCGAAGTTAAGCGTGCTTGGGCGAGAGTAGTACTAGGATGGGTGACCTCCTGGGAAGTCCTCGTGTTGCACCCCTCCTTTTAATTTTTTTTTGCTGCTCGGGAAACTGTCCGACGTTGGACGGGAATCCATCGTTACGGTTAATGTTTTGGGCACGTGCTCACTCGCAAAAGGCGTAAGGTTCGTTGTGAAATGCACTCGATACTTTTTTCTTTCGTTTCTGCGCTCATTTTTGCATTTTTTTTCATTAGCTCTACGGAGGAACAAAGTGAATTCGAGCGCAAAGGTTGACGGGTGCGATCATACCAGCACTAATGCACCGGATCCCATCAGAACTCCGAAGTTAAGCGTGCTTGGGCGAGAGAGTAGTACTAGGATGGGTGACCTCCTGGGAAGTCCTCGTGTTGCACCCCTCCTTTTTAATTTTTTTTTGCTGCTCGGGAAACTGTCCGACGTTGGACGGGAATCCCATCGTTACGGTTAATGTTTTGGGCACGTGCTCACTCGCAAAAGGCGTAAGGTCGTTGTGAAATGCACTCGATACTTTTTTCTTTCGTTTCTGCGCTCATTTTTGCTTTTTTTTTCATTAGCTCTACGGAGGAACAAAGTGAATTCGAGCGCAAAGGTTGACGGGTGCGATCATACCAGCACTAATGCACCGGATCCCATCAGAACTCCGAAGTTAAGCGTGCTGGGCGAGAGAGTGAGAGTAGTACTAGGATGGGTGACCTCCTGGGAAGTCCTCGTGTTGCACCCCTCCTTTTTAATTTTTTTTGCTGCTCGGGAAACTGTCCGACGTTGGACGGGAATCCCATCGTTACGGTTAATGTTTTGGGCACGTGCTCACTCGCAAAAGGCGTAAGGTTCGTTGTGAAATGCACTCGATACTTTTTTCTTTCGTTTCTGCGCTCATTTTTGCATTTTTTTTCATTAGCTCTACGGAGGAGGAACAAAGTGAATTCGAGCGCAAAGGTTGACGGGTGCGATCATACCAGCACTAATGCACCGGATCCCATCAGAACTCCGAAGTTAAGCGTGCTTGGGCGAGAGTAGTACTAGGATGGGTGACCTCCTGGGAAGTCCTCGTGTTGCACCCCTCCTTTTTAATTTTTTTGCTGCTCGGGAAACTGTCCGACGTTGGACGGGAATCCCATCGTTACGGTTAATGTTTTGGGCACGTGCTCACTCGCAAAAGGCGTAAGGTTCGTTGTGAAATGCACTCGATACTTTTTTCTTTCGTTTCTGCGCTCATTTTTGCATTTTTTTTTCATTAGCTCTACGGAGGAACAAAGTGAATTCGAGCGCAAAGGTTGACGGGTGCGATCATACCAGCACTAATGCACCGGATCCCATCAGAACTCCGAAGTTAAGCGTGCTTGGGCGAGAGTAGTACTAGGATGGGTGACCTCCTGGGAAGTCCTCGTGTTGCACCCCTCCTTTTTAATTTTTTTTTGCTGCTCGGGAAACTGTCCGACGTTGGACGGGAATCCCATCGTTACGGTTAATGTTTGGGCACGTGCTCACTCGCAAAAGGCGTAAGGTTCGTGTGTGAAATGCACTCGATACTTTTTTCTTTCGTTTCTGCGCTCATTTTTGCATTTTTTTTTCATTAGCTCTACGGAGGAACAAAGTGAATTCGAGCGCAAAGGTTGACGGGTGCGATCATACCAGCACTAATGCACCGGATCCCATCAGAACTCCGAAGTTAAGCGTGCTTGGGCGAGAGTAGTACTAGGATGGGTGACCTCCTGGGAAGTCCTCGTGTTGCACCCCTCCTTTTTAATTTTTTTTTGCTGCTCGGGAAACTGTCCGACGTTGGACGGGAATCCATCGTTACGGTTAATGTTTGGGCACGTGCTCACTCGCAAAAGGCGTAAGGTTCGTTGTGAAATGCACTCGATACTTTTTTCTTTCGTTTCTGCGCTCATTTTTGCATTTTTTTTTCATTAGCTCTACGGAGGAACAAAGTGAATTCGAGCGCAAAGGTTGACGGGTGCGATCATACCAGCACTAATGCACCGGATCCCATCAGAACTCCGAAGTTAAGCGTGCTTGGGCGAGAGTAGTACTAGGATGGGTGACCTCCTGGGAAGTCCTCGTGTTGCACCCCTCCTTTTTAATTTTTTTTTGCTGCTCGGGAAACTGTCCGACGTTGGACGGGAATCCCATCGTTACGGTTAATGTTTTGGGCACGTGCTCACTCGCAAAAGGCGTAAGGTTCGTTGTGAAATGCACTCGATACTTTTTTTCTTTCGTTTCTGCGCTCATTTTTGCATTTTTTTTTCATTAGCTCTACGGAGGAACAAAGTGAATTCGAGCGCAAAGGTTGACGGGTGCGATCATACCAGCACTAATGCACCGGATCCCATCAGAACTCCGAAGTTAAGCGTGCTTGGGCGAGAGTAGTACTAGGATGGGTGACCTCCTGGGAAGTCCTCGTGTTGCACCCCTCCTTTTTAATTTTTTTTTGCTGCTCGGGAAACTGTCCGACGTTGGACGGGAATCCCATCGTTACGGTTAATGTTTTGGGCACGTGCTCACTCGCAAAAGGCGTAAGGTTCGTTGTGAAATGCACTCGATACTTTTTTCTTTCGTTTCTGCGCTCATTTTTGCATTTTTTTTCATTAGCTCTACGGAGGAACAAAGTGAATTCGAGCGCAAAGGTTGACGGGTGCGATCATACCAGCACTAATGCACCGGATCCCATCAGAACTCCGAAGTTAAGCGTGCTTGGGCGAGAGTAGTACTAGGATGGGTGACCTCCTGGGAAGTCCTCGTGTTGCACCCCTCTTTTTAATTTTTTTTGCTGCTCGGGAAACTGTCCGACGTTGGACGGGAATCCCATCGTTACGGTTAATGTTTTGGGCACGTGCTCACTCGCAAAAGGCGTAAGGTTCGTTGTGAAATGCACTCGATACTTTTTTTCTTTCGTTTCTGCGCTCATTTTTGCATTTTTTTTTCATTAGCTCTACGGAGGAACAAAGTGAATTCGAGCGCAAAGGTTGACGGGTGCGATCATACCAGCACTAATGCACCGGATCCCATCAGAACTCCGAAGTTAAGCGTGCTTGGGCGAGAGTAGTACTAGGATGGGTGACCTCCTGGGAAGTCCTCGTGTTGCACCCCTCCTTTTTAATTTTTTTTTGCTGCTCGGGAAACTGTCCGACGTTGGACGGGAATCCCATCGTTACGGTTAATGTTTTGGGCACGTGCTCACTCGCAAAAGGCGTAAGGTTCGTTGTGAAATGCACTCGATACTTTTTTTCTTTCGTTTCTGCGCTCATTTTTGCATTTTTTTTTTCATTAGCTCTACGGAGGAACAAAGTGAATTCGAGCGCAAAGGTTGACGGGTGCGATCATACCAGCACTAATGCACCGGATCCCATCAGAACTCCGAAGTTAAGCGTGCTTGGGCGAGAGTAGTACTAGGATGGGTGACCTCCTGGGAAGTCCTCGTGTTGCACCCCTCCTTTTTAATTTTTTTTGCTGCTCGGGAAACTGTCCGACGTTGGACGGGAATCCCATCGTTACGGTTAATGTTTTGGGCACGTGCTCACTCGCAAAAGGCGTAAGGTTCGTTGTGAAATGCACTCGATACTTTTTTCTTTCGTTTCTGCGCTCATTTTTGCATTTTTTTTTCATTAGCTCTACGGAGGAACAAAGTGAATTCGAGCGCAAAGGTTGACGGGTGCGATCATACCAGCACTAATGCACCGGATCCCATCAGAACTCCGAAGTTAAGCGTGCTTGGGCGAGAGTAGTACTAGGATGGGTGACCTCCTGGGAAGTCCTCGTGTTGCACCCCTCCTTTTTAATTTTTTTTGCTGCTCGGGAAACTGTCCGACGTTGGACGGGAATCCATCGTTACGGTTAATGTTTGGGCACGTGCTCACTCGCAAAAGGCGTAAGGTTCGTTGTGAAATGCACTCGATACTTTTTTCTTTCGTTTCTGCGCTCATTTTTGCATTTTTTTTCATTAGCTCTACGGAGGAACAAAGTGAATTCGAGCGCAAAGGTTGACGGGTGCGATCATACCAGCACTAATGCACCGGATCCCATCAGAACTCCGAAGTTAAGCGTGCTTGGGCGAGAGTAGTACTAGGATGGGTGACCTCCTGGGAAGTCCTCGTGTTGCACCCCTCCTTTTTAATTTTTTTTGCTGCTCGGGAAACTGTCCGACGTTGGACGGGAATCCCATCGTTACGGTTAATGTTTTGGGCACGTGCTCACTCGCAAAAGGCGTAAGGTTCGTTGTGAAATGCACTCGATACTTTTTTCTTTCGTTTCTGCGCTCATTTTTGCATTTTTTTTTCATTAGCTCTACGGAGGAACAAAGTGAATTCGAGCGCAAAGGTTGACGGGTGCGATCATACCAGCACTAATGCACCGGATCCCATCAGAACTCCGAAGTTAAGCGTGCTTGGGCGAGAGTAGTACTAGGATGGGTGACCTCCTGGGAAGTCCTCGTGTTGCACCCCTCCTTTTTAATTTTTTTTTGCTGCTCGGGAAACTGTCCGACGTTGGACGGGAATCCCATCGTTACGGTTAATGTTTTGGGCACGTGCTCACTCGCAAAAGGCGTAAGGTTCGTTGTGAAATGCACTCGATACTTTTTTCTTTCGTTTCTGCGCTCATTTTTGCATTTTTTTTCATTAGCTCTACGGAGGAACAAAGTGAATTCGAGCGCAAAGGTTGACGGGTGCGATCATACCAGCACTAATGCACCGGATCCCATCAGAACTCCGAAGTTAAGCGTGCTTGGGCGAGAGTAGTACTAGGATGGGTGACCTCCTGGGAAGTCCTCGTGTTGCACCCCTCCTTTTAATTTTTTTTTGCTGCTCGGGAAACTGTCCGACGTTGGACGGGAATCCCATCGTTACGGTTAATGTTTTGGGCACGTGCTATGCACTCGATACTTTTTTCTTTCGTTTCTGCGCTCATTTTTGCATTTTTTTTTCATTAGCTCTACGGAGGAACAAAGTGAATTCGAGCGCAAAGGTTGACGGGTGCGATCATACCAGCACTAATGCACCGGATCCCATCAGAACTCCGAAGTTAAGCGTGCTTGGGCGAGAGTAGTACTAGGATGGGTGACCTCCTGGGAAGTCCTCGTGTTGCACCCCTCCTTTTTAATTTTTTTTTGCTGCTCGGGAAACTGTCCGACGTTGGACGGGAATCCCATCGTTACGGTTAATGTTTTGGGCACGTGCTCACTCGCAAAAGGCGTGAGGTTCGTTGTGAAATGCACTCGATACTTTTTTTCTTTCGTTTCTGCGCTCATTTTTGCATTTTTTTTTCATTAGCTCTACGGAGGAACAAAGTGAATTCGAGCGCAAAGGTTGACGGGTGCGATCATACCAGCACTAATGCACCGGATCCCATCAGAACTCCGAAGTTAAGCGTGCTTGGGCGAGAGTAGTACTAGGATGGGTGACCTCCTGGGAAGTCCTCGTGTTGCACCCCTCCTTTTAATTTTTTTTTGCTGCTCGGGAAACTGTCCGACGTTGGACGGGAATCCCATCGTTACGGTTAATGTTTTGGGCACGTGCTCACTCGCAAAAGGCGTAAGGTTCGTTGTGAAATGCACTCGATACTTTTTTTCTTTCGTTTCTGCGCTCATTTTTGCATTTTTTTTTCATTAGCTCTACGGAGGAACAAAGTGAATTCGAGCGCAAAGGTTGACGGGTGCGATCATACCAGCACTAATGCACCGGATCCCATCAGAACTCCGAAGTTAAGCGTGCTTGGGCGAGAGAGTAGTACTAGGATGGGTGACCTCCTGGGAAGTCCTCGTGTTGCACCCCTCCTTTTTAATTTTTTTTTGCTGCTCGGGAAACTGTCCGACGTTGGACGGGAATCCCATCGTTACGGTTAATGTTTTGGGCACGTGCTCACTCGCAAAAGGCGTAAGGTTCGTTGTGAAATGCACTCGATACTTTTTTTCTTTCGTTTCTGCGCTCATTTTTGCATTTTTTTTTCATTAGCTCTACGGAGGAACAAAGTGAATTCGAGCGCAAAGGTTGACGGGTGCGATCATACCAGCACTAATGCACCGGATCCCATCAGAACTCCGAAGTTAAGCGTGCTTGGGCGAGAGTAGTACTAGGATGGGTGACCTCCTGGGAAGTCCTCGTGTTGCACCCCTCCTTTTTAATTTTTTTTGCTGCTCGGGAAACTGTCCGACGTTGGACGGGAATCCCATCGTTACGGTTAATGTTTTGGGCACGTGCTCACTCGCAAAAGGCGTAAGGTTCGTTGTGAAATGCACTCGATACTTTTTTTCTTTCGTTTCTGCGCTCATTTTTGCATTTTTTTTTCATTAGCTCTACGGAGGAACAAAGTGAATTCGAGCGCAAAGGTTGACGGGTGCGATCATACCAGCACTAATGCACCGGATCCCATCAGAACTCCGAAGTTAAGCGTGCTTGGGCGAGAGTAGTACTAGGATGGGTGACCTCCTGGGAAGTCCTCGTGTTGCACCCCTCCTTTTTAATTTTTTTTGCTGCTCGGGAAACTGTCCGACGTTGGACGGGAATCCATCGTTACGGTTAATGTTTTGGGCACGTGCTCACTCGCAAAAGGCGTAAGGTTCGTTGTGAAATGCACTCGATACTTTTTTTCTTTCGTTTCTGCGCTCATTTTTGCATTTTTTTTTCATTAGCTCTACGGAGGAACAAAGTGAATTCGAGCGCAAAGGTTGACGGGTGCGATCATACCAGCACTAATGCACCGGATCCCATCAGAACTCCGAAGTTAAGCGTGCTTGGGCGAGAGTAGTACTAGGATGGGTGACCTCCTGGGAAGTCCTCGTGTTGCACCCCTCCTTTTTAATTTTTTTTTGCTGCTCGGGAAACTGTCCGACGTTGGACGGGAATCCCATCGTTACGGTTAATGTTTTGGGCACGTGCTCACTCGCAAAAGGCGTAAGGTTCGTTGTGAAATGCACTCGATACTTTTTTTCTTTCGTTTCTGCGCTCATTTTTGCATTTTTTTTTCATTAGCTCTACGGAGGAACAAAGTGAATTCGAGCGCAAAGGTTGACGGGTGCGATCATACCAGCACTAATGCACCGGATCCCATCAGAACTCCGAAGTTAAGCGTGCTTGGGCGAGAGAGTAGTACTAGGATGGGTGACCTCCTGGGAAGTCCTCGTGTTGCACCCCTCCTTTTTAATTTTTTTTGCTGCTCGGGAAACTGTCCGACGTTGGACGGGAATCCCATCGTTACGGTTAATGTTTTGGGCACGTGCTCACTCGCAAAAGGCGTAAGGTTCGTTGTGAAATGCACTCGATACTTTTTTTCTTTCGTTTCTGCGCTCATTTTTGCATTTTTTTTCATTAGCTCTACGGAGGAACAAAGTGAATTCGAGCGCAAAGGTTGACGGGTGCGATCATACCAGCACTAATGCACCGGATCCCATCAGAACTCCGAAGTTAAGCGTGCTTGGGCGAGAGTAGTACTAGGATGGGTGACCTCCTGGGAAGTCCTCGTGTTGCACCCCTCCTTTTTAATTTTTTTTTGCTGCTCGGGAAACTGTCCGACGTTGGACGGGAATCCCATCGTTACGGTTAATGTTTTGGGCACGTGCTCACTCGCAAAAGGCGTGAGGTTCGTTGTGAAATGCACTCGATACTTTTTTTCTTTCGTTTCTGCGCTCATTTTTGCATTTTTTTTTCATTAGCTCTACGGAGGAACAAAGTGAATTCGAGCGCAAAGGTTGACGGGTGCGATCATACCAGCACTAATGCACCGGATCCCATCAGAACTCCGAAGTTAAGCGTGCTTGGGCGAGAGTAGTACTAGGATGGGTGACCTCCTGGGAAGTCCTCGTGTTGCACCCCTCCTTTTAATTTTTTTTGCTGCTCGGGAAACTGTCCGACGTTGGACGGGAATCCATCGTTACGGTTAATGTTTTGGGCACGTGCTATGCACTCGATACTTTTTTTCTTTCGTTTCTGCGATCATTTTTGCATTTTTTTTTCATTAGCTCTACGGAGGAACAAAGTGAATTCGAGCGCAAAGGTTGACGGGTGCGATCATACCAGCACTAATGCACCGGATCCCATCAGAACTCCGAAGTTAAGCGTGCTTGGGCGAGAGTAGTACTAGGATGGGTGACCTCCTGGGAAGTCCTCGTGTTGCACCCCTCCTTTTTAATTTTTTTTGCTGCTCGGGAAACTGTCCGACGTTGGACGGGAATCCCATCGTTACGGTTAATGTTTTGGGCACGTGCTCACTCGCAAAAGGCGTAAGGTTCGTTGTGAAATGCACTCGATACTTTTTTTCTTTCGTTTCTGCGCTCATTTTTGCATTTTTTTTTCATTAGCTCTACGGAGGAACAAAGTGAATTCGAGCGCAAAGGTTGACGGGTGCGATCATACCAGCACTAATGCACCGGATCCCATCAGAACTCCGAAGTTAAGCGTGCTTGGGCGAGAGTAGTACTAGGATGGGTGACCTCCTGGGAAGTCCTCGTGTTGCACCCCTCCTTTTTAATTTTTTTTGCTGCTCGGGAAACTGTCCGACGTTGGACGGGAATCCCATCGTTACGGTTAATGTTTTGGGCACGTGCTCACTCGCAAAAGGCGTAAGGTTCGTTGTGAAATGCACTCGATACTTTTTTCTTTCGTTTCTGCGCTCATTTTTGCATTTTTTTTTCATTAGCTCTACGGAGGAACAAAGTGAATTCGAGCGCAAAGGTTGACGGGTGCGATCATACCAGCACTAATGCACCGGATCCCATCAGAACTCCGAAGTTAAGCGTGCTTGGGCGAGAGTAGTACTAGGATGGGTGACCTCCTGGGAAGTCCTCGTGTTGCACCCCTCCTTTTTAATTTTTTTTTGCTGCTCGGGAAACTGTCCGACGTTGGACGGGAATCCCATCGTTACGGTTAATGTTTTGGGCACGTGCTCACTCGCAAAAGGCGTGAGGTTCGTTGTGAAATGCACTCGATACTTTTTTTCTTTCGTTTCTGCGCTCATTTTTGCATTTTTTTTTCATTAGCTCTACGGAGGAACAAAGTGAATTCGAGCGCAAAGGTTGACGGGTGCGATCATACCAGCACTAATGCACCGGATCCCATCAGAACTCCGAAGTTAAGCGTGCTTGGGCGAGAGTAGTACTAGGATGGGTGACCTCCTGGGAAGTCCTCGTGTTGCACCCCTCCTTTTTAATTTTTTTTTGCTGCTCGGGAAACTGTCCGACGTTGGACGGGAATCCCATCGTTACGGTTAATGTTTTGGGCACGTGCTCACTCGCAAAAGGCGTAAGGTTCGTTGTGAAATGCACTCGATACTTTTTTCTTTCGTTTCTGCGCTCATTTTTGCATTTTTTTTTCATTAGCTCTACGGAGGAACAAAGTGAATTCGAGCGCAAAGGTTGACGGGTGCGATCATACCAGCACTAATGCACCGGATCCCATCAGAACTCCGAAGTTAAGCGTGCTTGGGCGAGAGTAGTACTAGGATGGGTGACCTCCTGGGAAGTCCTCGTGTTGCACCCCTCCTTTTAATTTTTTTTTGCTGCTCGGGAAACTGTCCGACGTTGGACGGGAATCCCATCGTTACGGTTAATGTTTTGGGCACGTGCTCACTCGCAAAAGGCGTAAGGTTCGTTGTGAAATGCACTCGATACTTTTTTCTTTCGTTTCTGCGCTCATTTTTGCATTTTTTTTTCATTAGCTCTACGGAGGAACAAAGTGAATTCGAGCGCAAAGGTTGACGGGTGCGATCATACCAGCACTAATGCACCGGATCCCATCAGAACTCCGAAGTTAAGCGTGCTTGGGCGAGAGTAGTACTAGGATGGGTGACCTCCTGGGAAGTCCTCGTGTTGCACCCCTCCTTTTTAATTTTTTTTGCTGCTCGGGAAACTGTCCGACGTTGGACGGGAATCCCATCGTTACGGTTAATGTTTTGGGCACGTGCTCACTCGCAAAAGGCGTAAGGTTCGTTGTGAAATGCACTCGATACTTTTTTTCTTTCGTTTCTGCGCTCATTTTTGCATTTTTTTTTCATTAGCTCTACGGAGGAACAAAGTGAATTCGAGCGCAAAGGTTGACGGGTGCGATCATACCAGCACTAATGCACCGGATCCCATCAGAACTCCGAAGTTAAGCGTGCTTGGGCGAGAGTAGTACTAGGATGGGTGACCTCCTGGGAAGTCCTCGTGTTGCACCCCTCCTTTTTAATTTTTTTTTGCTGCTCGGGAAACTGTCCGACGTTGGACGGGAATCCCATCGTTACGGTTAATGTTTTGGGCACGTGCTCACTCGCAAAAGGCGTGAGGTTCGTTGTGAAATGCACTCGATACTTTTTTCTTTCGTTTCTGCGCTCATTTTTGCATTTTTTTTTCATTAGCTCTACGGAGGAACAAAGTGAATTCGAGCGCAAAGGTTGACGGGTGCGATCATACCAGCACTAATGCACCGGATCCCATCAGAACTCCGAAGTTAAGCGTGCTTGGGCGAGAGTAGTACTAGGATGGGTGACCTCCTGGGAAGTCCTCGTGTTGCACCCCTCCTTTTTAATTTTTTTTTGCTGCTCGGGAAACTGTCCGACGTTGGACGGGAATCCCATCGTTACGGTTAATGTTTTGGGCACGTGCTCACTCGCAAAAGGCGTAAGGTTCGTTGTGAAATGCACTCGATACTTTTTTTCTTTCGTTTCTGCGCTCATTTTTGCATTTTTTTTCATTAGCTCTACGGAGGAACAAAGTGAATTCGAGCGCAAAGGTTGACGGGTGCGATCATACCAGCACTAATGCACCGGATCCCATCAGAACTCCGAAGTTAAGCGTGCTTGGGCGAGAGTAGTACTAGGATGGGTGACCTCCTGGGAAGTCCTCGTGTTGCACCCCTCCTTTTTAATTTTTTTTTGCTGCTCGGGAAACTGTCCGACGTTGGACGGGAATCCCATCGTTACGGTTAATGTTTTGGGCACGTGCTCACTCGCAAAAGGCGTAAGGTTCGTTGTGAAATGCACTCGATACTTTTTTTCTTTCGTTTCTGCGCTCATTTTTGCATTTTTTTTTCATTAGCTCTACGGAGGAACAAAGTGAATTCGAGCGCAAAGGTTGACGGGTGCGATCATACCAGCACTAATGCACCGGATCCCATCAGAACTCCGAAGTTAAGCGTGCTTGGGCGAGAGTAGTACTAGGATGGGTGACCTCCTGGGAAGTCCTCGTGTTGCACCCCTCCTTTTTAATTTTTTTTGCTGCTCGGGAAACTGTCCGACGTTGGACGGGAATCCCATCGTTACGGTTAATGTTTTGGGCACGTGCTATGCACTCGATACTTTTTTTCTTTCGTTTCTGCGATCATTTTTGCATTTTTTTTTCATTAGCTCTACGGAGGAACAAAGTGAATTCGAGCGCAAAGGTTGACGGGTGCGATCATACCAGCACTAATGCACCGGATCCCATCAGAACTCCGAAGTTAAGCGTGCTTGGGCGAGAGTAGTACTAGGATGGGTGACCTCCTGGGAAGTCCTCGTGTTGCACCCCTCCTTTTTAATTTTTTTTGCTGCTCGGGAAACTGTCCGACGTTGGACGGGAATCCCATCGTTACGGTTAATGTTTTGGGCACGTGCTCACTCGCAAAAGGCGTAAGGTTCGTTGTGAAATGCACTCGATTTTTTTTCTTTCGTTTCTGCGCTCATTTTTGCATTTTTTTTTCATTAGCTCTACGGAGGAACAAAGTGAATTCGAGCGCAAAGGTTGACGGGTGCGATCATACCAGCACTAATGCACCGGATCCCATCAGAACTCCGAAGTTAAGCGTGCTTGGGCGAGAGTAGTACTAGGATGGGTGACCTCCTGGGAAGTCCTCGTGTTGCACCCCTCCTTTTTAATTTTTTTTTGCTGCTCGGGAAACTGTCCGACGTTGGACGGGAATCCGATCGTTACGGTTAATGTTTTGGGCACGTGCTATGCACTCGATACTTTTTTTCTTTCGTTTCTGCGATCATTTTTGCATTTTTTTTTCATTAGCTCTACGGAGGAACAAAGTGAATTCGAGCGCAAAGGTTGACGGGTGCGATCATACCAGCACTAATGCACCGGATCCCATCAGAACTCCGAAGTTAAGCGTGCTTGGGCGAGAGTAGTACTAGGATGGGTGACCTCCTGGGAAGTCCTCGTGTTGCACCCCTCCTTTTTAATTTTTTTTTGCTGCTCGGGAAACTGTCCGACGTTGGACGGGAATCCCATCGTTACGGTTAATGTTTTGGGCACGTGCTCACTCGCAAAAGGCGTAAGGTTCGTTGTGAAATGCACTCGATACTTTTTTTCTTTCGTTTCTGCGCTCATTTTTGCATTTTTTTTTCATTAGCTCTACGGAGGAACAAAGTGAATTCGAGCGCAAAGGTTGACGGGTGCGATCATACCAGCACTAATGCACCGGATCCCATCAGAACTCCGAAGTTAAGCGTGCTTGGGCGAGAGTAGTACTAGGATGGGTGACCTCCTGGGAAGTCCTCGTGTTGCACCCCTCCTTTTTAATTTTTTTTTGCTGCTCGGGAAACTGTCCGACGTTGGACGGGAATCCCATCGTTACGGTTAATGTTTTGGGCACGTGCTCACTCGCAAAAGGCGTAAGGTTCGTTGTGAAATGCACTCGATTTTTTTTTCTTTCGTTTCTGCGCTCATTTTTGCATTTTTTTTTCATTAGCTCTACGGAGGAACAAAGTGAATTCGAGCGCAAAGGTTGACGGGTGCGATCATACCAGCACTAATGCACCGGATCCCATCAGAACTCCGAAGTTAAGCGTGCTTGGGCGAGAGTAGTACTAGGATGGGTGACCTCCTGGGAAGTCCTCGTGTTGCACCCCTCCTTTTTAATTTTTTTTTGCTGCTCGGGAAACTGTCCGACGTTGGACGGGAATCCGATCGTTACGGTTAATGTTTTGGGCACGTGCTATGCACTCGATACTTTTTTCTTTCGTTTCTGCGATCATTTTTGCATTTTTTTTTCATTAGCTCTACGGAGGAACAAAGTGAATTCGAGCGCAAAGGTTGACGGGTGCGATCATACCAGCACTAATGCACCGGATCCCATCAGAACTCCGAAGTTAAGCGTGCTTGGGCGAGAGTAGTACTAGGATGGGTGACCTCCTGGGAAGTCCTCGTGTTGCACCCCTCCTTTTTAATTTTTTTTTGCTGCTCGGGAAACTGTCCGACGTTGGACGGGAATCCCATCGTTACGGTTAATGTTTTGGGCACGTGCTCACTCGCAAAAGGCGTAAGGTTCGTTGTGAAATGCACTCGATACTTTTTTTCTTTCGTTTCTGCGCTCATTTTTGCATTTTTTTTTCATTAGCTCTACGGAGGAACAAAGTGAATTCGAGCGCAAAGGTTGACGGGTGCGATCATACCAGCACTAATGCACCGGATCCCATCAGAACTCCGAAGTTAAGCGTGCTTGGGCGAGAGTAGTACTAGGATGGGTGACCTCCTGGGAAGTCCTCGTGTTGCACCCCTCCTTTTTAATTTTTTTTTGCTGCTCGGGAAACTGTCCGACGTTGGACGGGAATCCCATCGTTACGGTTAATGTTTTGGGCACGTGCTCACTCGCAAAAGGCGTAAGGTTCGTTGTGAAATGCACTCGATACTTTTTTTCTTTCGTTTCTGCGCTCATTTTTGCATTTTTTTTTCATTAGCTCTACGGAGGAACAAAGTGAATTCGAGCGCAAAGGTTGACGGGTGCGATCATACCAGCACTAATGCACCGGATCCCATCAGAACTCCGAAGTTAAGCGTGCTTGGGCGAGAGTAGTACTAGGATGGGTGACCTCCTGGGAAGTCCTCGTGTTGCACCCCTCCTTTTTAATTTTTTTTTGCTGCTCGGGAAACTGTCCGACGTTGGACGGGAATCCCATCGTTACGGTTAATGTTTTGGGCACGTGCTCACTCGCAAAAGGCGTGAGGTTCGTTGTGAAATGCACTCGATACTTTTTTTCTTTCGTTTCTGCGCTCATTTTTGCATTTTTTTTTCATTAGCTCTACGGAGGAACAAAGTGAATTCGAGCGCAAAGGTTGACGGGTGCGATCATACCAGCACTAATGCACCGGATCCCATCAGAACTCCGAAGTTAAGCGTGCTTGGGCGAGAGTAGTACTAGGATGGGTGACCTCCTGGGAAGTCCTCGTGTTGCACCCCTCCTTTTTAATTTTTTTTTGCTGCTCGGGAAACTGTCCGACGTTGGACGGGAATCCCATCGTTACGGTTAATGTTTTGGGCACGTGCTCACTCGCAAAAGGCGTGAGGTTCGTTGTGAAATGCACTCGATACTTTTTTTCTTTCGTTTCTGCGCTCATTTTTGCATTTTTTTTTCATTAGCTCTACGGAGGAACAAAGTGAATTCGAGCGCAAAGGTTGACGGGTGCGATCATACCAGCACTAATGCACCGGATCCCATCAGAACTCCGAAGTTAAGCGTGCTTGGGCGAGAGTAGTACTAGGATGGGTGACCTCCTGGGAAGTCCTCGTGTTGCACCCCTCCTTTTTAATTTTTTTTGCTGCTCGGGAAACTGTCCGACGTTGGACGGGAATCCCATCGTTACGGTTAATGTTTTGGGCACGTGCTATGCACTCGATACTTTTTTTCTTTCGTTTCTGCGATCATTTTTGCATTTTTTTTTCATTAGCTCTACGGAGGAACAAAGTGAATTCGAGCGCAAAGGTTGACGGGTGCGATCATACCAGCACTAATGCACCGGATCCCATCAGAACTCCGAAGTTAAGCGTGCTTGGGCGAGAGTAGTACTAGGATGGGTGACCTCCTGGGAAGTCCTCGTGTTGCACCCCTCCTTTTTAATTTTTTTTTGCTGCTCGGGAAACTGTCCGACGTTGGACGGGAATCCCATCGTTACGGTTAATGTTTTGGGCACGTGCTCACTCGCAAAAGGCGTAAGGTTCGTTGTGAAATGCACTCGATACTTTTTTTCTTTCGTTTCTGCGCTCATTTTTGCATTTTTTTTTCATTAGCTCTACGGAGGAACAAAGTGAATTCGAGCGCAAAGGTTGACGGGTGCGATCATACCAGCACTAATGCACCGGATCCCATCAGAACTCCGAAGTTAAGCGTGCTTGGGCGAGAGTAGTACTAGGATGGGTGACCTCCTGGGAAGTCCTCGTGTTGCACCCCTCCTTTTTAATTTTTTTTTGCTGCTCGGGAAACTGTCCGACGTTGGACGGGAATCCCATCGTTACGGTTAATGTTTTGGGCACGTGCTCACTCGCAAAAGGCGTGAGGTTCGTTGTGAAATGCACTCGATACTTTTTTTCTTTCGTTTCTGCGCTCATTTTTGCATTTTTTTTTCATTAGCTCTACGGAGGAACAAAGTGAATTCGAGCGCAAAGGTTGACGGGTGCGATCATACCAGCACTAATGCACCGGATCCCATCAGAACTCCGAAGTTAAGCGTGCTTGGGCGAGAGTAGTACTAGGATGGGTGACCTCCTGGGAAGTCCTCGTGTTGCACCCCTCCTTTTTAATTTTTTTTTGCTGCTCGGGAAACTGTCCGACGTTGGACGGGAATCCCATCGTTACGGTTAATGTTTTGGGCACGTGCTCACTCGCAAAAGGCGTGAGGTTCGTTGTGAAATGCACTCGATACTTTTTTTCTTTCGTTTCTGCGCTCATTTTTGCATTTTTTTTTCATTAGCTCTACGGAGGAACAAAGTGAATTCGAGCGCAAAGGTTGACGGGTGCGATCATACCAGCACTAATGCACCGGATCCCATCAGAACTCCGAAGTTAAGCGTGCTTGGGCGAGAGTAGTACTAGGATGGGTGACCTCCTGGGAAGTCCTCGTGTTGCACCCCTCCTTTTTAATTTTTTTTTGCTGCTCGGGAAACTGTCCGACGTTGGACGGGAATCCGATCGTTACGGTTAATGTTTTGGGCACGTGCTATGCACTCGATACTTTTTTTCTTTCGTTTCTGCGATCATTTTTGCATTTTTTTTTCATTAGCTCTACGGAGGAACAAAGTGAATTCGAGCGCAAAGGTTGACGGGTGCGATCATACCAGCACTAATGCACCGGATCCCATCAGAACTCCGAAGTTAAGCGTGCTTGGGCGAGAGTAGTACTAGGATGGGTGACCTCCTGGGAAGTCCTCGTGTTGCACCCCTCCTTTTTAATTTTTTTTTGCTGCTCGGGAAACTGTCCGACGTTGGACGGGAATCCCATCGTTACGGTTAATGTTTTGGGCACGTGCTCACTCGCAAAAGGCGTGAGGTTCGTTGTGAAATGCACTCGATACTTTTTTTCTTTCGTTTCTGCGCTCATTTTTGCATTTTTTTTTCATTAGCTCTACGGAGGAACAAAGTGAATTCGAGCGCAAAGGTTGACGGGTGCGATCATACCAGCACTAATGCACCGGATCCCATCAGAACTCCGAAGTTAAGCGTGCTTGGGCGAGAGTAGTACTAGGATGGGTGACCTCCTGGGAAGTCCTCGTGTTGCACCCCTCCTTTTTAATTTTTTTTTGCTGCTCGGGAAACTGTCCGACGTTGGACGGGAATCCCATCGTTACGGTTAATGTTTTGGGCACGTGCTCACTCGCAAAAGGCGTAAGGTTCGTTGTGAAATGCACTCGATACTTTTTTTCTTTCGTTTCTGCGCTCATTTTTGCATTTTTTTTTCATTAGCTCTACGGAGGAACAAAGTGAATTCGAGCGCAAAGGTTGACGGGTGCGATCATACCAGCACTAATGCACCGGATCCCATCAGAACTCCGAAGTTAAGCGTGCTTGGGCGAGAGTAGTACTAGGATGGGTGACCTCCTGGGAAGTCCTCGTGTTGCACCCCTCCTTTTTAATTTTTTTTTGCTGCTCGGGAAACTGTCCGACGTTGGACGGGAATCCCATCGTTACGGTTAATGTTTTGGGCACGTGCTCACTCGCAAAAGGCGTAAGGTTCGTTGTGAAATGCACTCGATACTTTTTTTCTTTCGTTTCTGCGCTCATTTTTGCATTTTTTTTTCATTAGCTCTACGGAGGAACAAAGTGAATTCGAGCGCAAAGGTTGACGGGTGCGATCATACCAGCACTAATGCACCGGATCCCATCAGAACTCCGAAGTTAAGCGTGCTTGGGCGAGAGTAGTACTAGGATGGGTGACCTCCTGGGAAGTCCTCGTGTTGCACCCCTCCTTTTTAATTTTTTTTTGCTGCTCGGGAAACTGTCCGACGTTGGACGGGAATCCCATCGTTACGGTTAATGTTTTGGGCACGTGCTCACTCGCAAAAGGCGTGAGGTTCGTTGTGAAATGCACTCGATACTTTTTTTCTTTCGTTTCTGCGCTCATTTTTGCATTTTTTTTTCATTAGCTCTACGGAGGAACAAAGTGAATTCGAGCGCAAAGGTTGACGGGTGCGATCATACCAGCACTAATGCACCGGATCCCATCAGAACTCCGAAGTTAAGCGTGCTTGGGCGAGAGTAGTACTAGGATGGGTGACCTCCTGGGAAGTCCTCGTGTTGCACCCCTCCTTTTTAATTTTTTTTGCTGCTCGGGAAACTGTCCGACGTTGGACGGGAATCCCATCGTTACGGTTAATGTTTTGGGCACGTGCTATGCACTCGATACTTTTTTTCTTTCGTTTCTGCGATCATTTTTGCATTTTTTTTTCATTAGCTCTACGGAGGAACAAAGTGAATTCGAGCGCAAAGGTTGACGGGTGCGATCATACCAGCACTAATGCACCGGATCCCATCAGAACTCCGAAGTTAAGCGTGCTTGGGCGAGAGTAGTACTAGGATGGGTGACCTCCTGGGAAGTCCTCGTGTTGCACCCCTCCTTTTAATTTTTTTTTGCTGCTCGGGAAACTGTCCGACGTTGGACGGGAATCCCATCGTTACGGTTAATGTTTTGGGCACGTGCTCACTCGCAAAAGGCGTAAGGTTCGTTGTGAAATGCACTCGATACTTTTTTCTTTCGTTTCTGCGCTCATTTTTGCATTTTTTTTTCATTAGCTCTACGGAGGAACAAAGTGAATTCGAGCGCAAAGGTTGACGGGTGCGATCATACCAGCACTAATGCACCGGATCCCATCAGAACTCCGAAGTTAAGCGTGCTTGGGCGAGAGTAGTACTAGGATGGGTGACCTCCTGGGAAGTCCTCGTGTTGCACCCCTCCTTTTTAATTTTTTTTGCTGCTCGGGAAACTGTCCGACGTTGGACGGGAATCCCATCGTTACGGTTAATGTTTTGGGCACGTGCTCACTCGCAAAAGGCGTAAGGTTCGTTGTGAAATGCACTCGATACTTTTTTTCTTTCGTTTCTGCGCTCATTTTTGCATTTTTTTTTCATTAGCTCTACGGAGGAACAAAGTGAATTCGAGCGCAAAGGTTGACGGGTGCGATCATACCAGCACTAATGCACCGGATCCCATCAGAACTCCGAAGTTAAGCGTGCTTGGGCGAGAGTAGTACTAGGATGGGTGACCTCCTGGGAAGTCCTCGTGTTGCACCCCTCCTTTTTAATTTTTTTTTGCTGCTCGGGAAACTGTCCGACGTTGGACGGGAATCCATCGTTACGGTTAATGTTTTGGGCACGTGCTATGCACTCGATACTTTTTTTCTTTCGTTTCTGCGATCATTTTTGCATTTTTTTTCATTAGCTCTACGGAGGAACAAAGTGAATTCGAGCACAAAGGTTGACGGGTGCGATCATACCAGCACTAATGCACCGGATCCCATCAGAACTCCGAAGTTAAGCGTGCTTGGGCGAGAGTAGTACTAGGATGGGTGACCTCCTGGGAAGTCCTCGTGTTGCACCCCTCCTTTTTAATTTTTTTTTGCTGCTCGGGAAACTGTCCGACGTTGGACGGGAATCCGATCGTTACGGTTAATGTTTTGGGCACGTGCTATGCACTCGATACTTTTTTTCTTTCGTTTCTGCGATCATTTTTGCATTTTTTTTCATTAGCTCTACGGAGGAACAAAGTGAATTCGAGCGCAAAGGTTGACGGGTGCGATCATACCAGCACTAATGCACCGGATCCCATCAGAACTCCGAAGTTAAGCGTGCTTGGGCGAGAGTAGTACTAGGATGGGTGACCTCCTGGGAAGTCCTCGTGTTGCACCCCTCCTTTTTAATTTTTTTTTGCTGCTCGGGAAACTGTCCGACGTTGGACGGGAATCCATCGTTACGGTTAATGTTTTGGGCACGTGCTATGCACTCGATACTTTTTTTCTTTCGTTTCTGCGATCATTTTTGCATTTTTTTTTCATTAGCTCTACGGAGGAACAAAGTGAATTCGAGCGCAAAGGTTGACGGGTGCGATCATACCAGCACTAATGCACCGGATCCCATCAGAACTCCGAAGTTAAGCGTGCTTGGGCGAGAGTAGTACTAGGATGGGTGACCTCCTGGGAAGTCCTCGTGTTGCACCCCTCCTTTTTAATTTTTTTTTGCTGCTCGGGAAACTGTCCGACGTTGGACGGGAATCCCATCGTTACGGTTAATGTTTTGGGCACGTGCTCACTCGCAAAAGGCGTAAGGTTCGTTGTGAAATGCACTCGATACTTTTTTCTTTCGTTTCTGCGCTCATTTTTGCATTTTTTTTTCATTAGCTCTACGGAGGAACAAAGTGAATTCGAGCGCAAAGGTTGACGGGTGCGATCATACCAGCACTAATGCACCGGATCCCATCAGAACTCCGAAGTTAAGCGTGCTTGGGCGAGAGTAGTACTAGGATGGGTGACCTCCTGGGAAGTCCTCGTGTTGCACCCCTCCTTTTTAATTTTTTTTTGCTGCTCGGGAAACTGTCCGACGTTGGACGGGAATCCATCGTTACGGTTAATGTTTTGGGCACGTGCTCACTCGCAAAAGGCGTGAGGTTCGTTGTGAAATGCACTCGATACTTTTTTTCTTTCGTTTCTGCGCTCATTTTTGCATTTTTTTTTCATTAGCTCTACGGAGGAACAAAGTGAATTCGAGCGCAAAGGTTGACGGGTGCGATCATACCAGCACTAATGCACCGGATCCCATCAGAACTCCGAAGTTAAGCGTGCTTGGGCGAGAGTAGTACTAGGATGGGTGACCTCCTGGGAAGTCCTCGTGTTGCACCCCTCCTTTTTAATTTTTTTTTGCTGCTCGGGAAACTGTCCGACGTTGGACGGGAATCCATCGTTACGGTTAATGTTTTGGGCACGTGCTATGCACTCGATACTTTTTTTCTTTCGTTTCTGCGATATTTTTGCATTTTTTTTCATTAGCTCTACGGAGGAACAAAGTGAATTCGAGCACAAAGGTTGACGGGTGCGATCATACCAGCACTAATGCACCGGATCCCATCAGAACTCCGAAGTTAAGCGTGCTTGGGCGAGAGTAGTACTAGGATGGGTGACCTCCTGGGAAGTCCTCGTGTTGCACCCCTCCTTTTTAATTTTTTTTTGCTGCTCGGGAAACTGTCCGACGTTGGACGGGAATCCGATCGTTACGGTTAATGTTTTGGGCACGTGCTATGCACTCGATACTTTTTTTCTTTCGTTTCTGCGATCATTTTTGCATTTTTTTTTCATTAGCTCTACGGAGGAACAAAGTGAATTCGAGCGCAAAGGTTGACGGGTGCGATCATACCAGCACTAATGCACCGGATCCCATCAGAACTCCGAAGTTAAGCGTGCTTGGGCGAGAGTAGTACTAGGATGGGTGACCTCCTGGGAAGTCCTCGTGTTGCACCCCTCCTTTTTAATTTTTTTTTGCTGCTCGGGAAACTGTCCGACGTTGGACGGGAATCCCATCGTTACGGTTAATGTTTTGGGCACGTGCTCACTCGCAAAAGGCGTGAGGTTCGTTGTGAAATGCACTCGATACTTTTTTCTTTCGTTTCTGCGCTCATTTTTGCATTTTTTTTTCATTAGCTCTACGGAGGAACAAAGTGAATTCGAGCGCAAAGGTTGACGGGTGCGATCATACCAGCACTAATGCACCGGATCCCATCAGAACTCCGAAGTTAAGCGTGCTTGGGCGAGAGTAGTACTAGGATGGGTGACCTCCTGGGAAGTCCTCGTGTTGCACCCCTCCTTTTTAATTTTTTTTTGCTGCTCGGGAAACTGTCCGACGTTGGACGGGAATCCATCGTTACGGTTAATGTTTTGGGCACGTGCTATGCACTCGATACTTTTTTTCTTTCGTTTCTGCGATCATTTTTGCATTTTTTTTTCATTAGCTCTACGGAGGAACAAAGTGAATTCGAGCGCAAAGGTTGACGGGTGCGATCATACCAGCACTAATGCACCGGATCCCATCAGAACTCCGAAGTTAAGCGTGCTTGGGCGAGAGTAGTACTAGGATGGGTGACCTCCTGGGAAGTCCTCGTGTTGCACCCCTCCTTTTTAATTTTTTTTTGCTGCTCGGGAAACTGTCCGACGTTGGACGGGAATCCGATCGTTACGGTTAATGTTTTGGGCACGTGCTATGCACTCGATACTTTTTTTCTTTCGTTTCTGCGATCATTTTTGCATTTTTTTTTCATTAGCTCTACGGAGGAACAAAGTGAATTCGAGCGCAAAGGTTGACGGGTGCGATCATACCAGCACTAATGCACCGGATCCCATCAGAACTCCGAAGTTAAGCGTGCTTGGGCGAGAGTAGTACTAGGATGGGTGACCTCCTGGGAAGTCCTCGTGTTGCACCCCTCCTTTTTAATTTTTTTTGCTGCTCGGGAAACTGTCCGACGTTGGACGGGAATCCCATCGTTACGGTTAATGTTTTGGGCACGTGCTCACTCGCAAAAGGCGTAAGGTTCGTTGTGAAATGCACTCGATACTTTTTTTCTTTCGTTTCTGCGCTCATTTTTGCATTTTTTTTTCATTAGCTCTACGGAGGAACAAAGTGAATTCGAGCGCAAAGGTTGACGGGTGCGATCATACCAGCACTAATGCACCGGATCCCATCAGAACTCCGAAGTTAAGCGTGCTTGGGCGAGAGTAGTACTAGGATGGGTGACCTCCTGGGAAGTCCTCGTGTTGCACCCCTCCTTTTTAATTTTTTTTTGCTGCTCGGGAAACTGTCCGACGTTGGACGGGAATCCCATCGTTACGGTTAATGTTTTGGGCACGTGCTCACTCGCAAAAGGCGTAAGGTTCGTTGTGAAATGCACTCGATACTTTTTTTCTTTCGTTTCTGCGCTCATTTTTGCATTTTTTTTTCATTAGCTCTACGGAGGAACAAAGTGAATTCGAGCGCAAAGGTTGACGGGTGCGATCATACCAGCACTAATGCACCGGATCCCATCAGAACTCCGAAGTTAAGCGTGCTTGGGCGAGAGTAGTACTAGGATGGGTGACCTCCTGGGAAGTCCTCGTGTTGCACCCCTCCTTTTTAATTTTTTTTGCTGCTCGGGAAACTGTCCGACGTTGGACGGGAATCCCATCGTTACGGTTAATGTTTTGGGCACGTGCTCACTCGCAAAAGGCGTAAGGTTCGTTGTGAAATGCACTCGATACTTTTTTCTTTCGTTTCTGCGCTCATTTTTGCATTTTTTTTTCATTAGCTCTACGGAGGAACAAAGTGAATTCGAGCGCAAAGGTTGACGGGTGCGATCATACCAGCACTAATGCACCGGATCCCATCAGAACTCCGAAGTTAAGCGTGCTTGGGCGAGAGTAGTACTAGGATGGGTGACCTCCTGGGAAGTCCTCGTGTTGCACCCCTCCTTTTTAATTTTTTTTTGCTGCTCGGGAAACTGTCCGACGTTGGACGGGAATCCCATCGTTACGGTTAATGTTTTGGGCACGTGCTCACTCGCAAAAGGCGTAAGGTTCGTTGTGAAATGCACTCGATACTTTTTTTCTTTCGTTTCTGCGCTCATTTTTGCATTTTTTTTTCATTAGCTCTACGGAGGAACAAAGTGAATTCGAGCGCAAAGGTTGACGGGTGCGATCATACCAGCACTAATGCACCGGATCCCATCAGAACTCCGAAGTTAAGCGTGCTTGGGCGAGAGTAGTACTAGGATGGGTGACCTCCTGGGAAGTCCTCGTGTTGCACCCCTCCTTTTTAATTTTTTTTTGCTGCTCGGGAAACTGTCCGACGTTGGACGGGAATCCCATCGTTACGGTTAATGTTTTGGGCACGTGCTATGCACTCGATACTTTTTTTCTTTCGTTTCTGCGATCATTTTTGCATTTTTTTTTCATTAGCTCTACGGAGGAACAAAGTGAATTCGAGCGCAAAGGTTGACGGGTGCGATCATACCAGCACTAATGCACCGGATCCCATCAGAACTCCGAAGTTAAGCGTGCTTGGGCGAGAGTAGTACTAGGATGGGTGACCTCCTGGGAAGTCCTCGTGTTGCACCCCTCCTTTTTAATTTTTTTTGCTGCTCGGGAAACTGTCCGACGTTGGACGGGAATCCGATCGTTACGGTTAATGTTTTGGGCACGTGCTATGCACTCGATACTTTTTTTCTTTCGTTTCTGCGATCATTTTTGCATTTTTTTTTCATTAGCTCTACGGAGGAACAAAGTGAATTCGAGCGCAAAGGTTGACGGGTGCGATCATACCAGCACTAATGCACCGGATCCCATCAGAACTCCGAAGTTAAGCGTGCTTGGGCGAGAGTAGTACTAGGATGGGTGACCTCCTGGGAAGTCCTCGTGTTGCACCCCTCCTTTTTAATTTTTTTTTGCTGCTCGGGAAACTGTCCGACGTTGGACGGGAATCCCATCGTTACGGTTAATGTTTTGGGCACGTGCTCACTCGCAAAAGGCGTAAGGTTCGTTGTGAAATGCACTCGATACTTTTTTTCTTTCGTTTCTGCGCTCATTTTTGCATTTTTTTTTCATTAGCTCTACGGAGGAACAAAGTGAATTCGAGCGCAAAGGTTGACGGGTGCGATCATACCAGCACTAATGCACCGGATCCCATCAGAACTCCGAAGTTAAGCGTGCTTGGGCGAGAGTAGTACTAGGATGGGTGACCTCCTGGGAAGTCCTCGTGTTGCACCCCTCCTTTTTAATTTTTTTTTGCTGCTCGGGAAACTGTCCGACGTTGGACGGGAATCCCATCGTTACGGTTAATGTTTTGGGCACGTGCTCACTCGCAAAAGGCGTAAGGTTCGTTGTGAAATGCACTCGATACTTTTTTTCTTTCGTTTCTGCGCTCATTTTTGCATTTTTTTTTCATTAGCTCTACGGAGGAACAAAGTGAATTCGAGCGCAAAGGTTGACGGGTGCGATCATACCAGCACTAATGCACCGGATCCCATCAGAACTCCGAAGTTAAGCGTGCTTGGGCGAGAGTAGTACTAGGATGGGTGACCTCCTGGGAAGTCCTCGTGTTGCACCCCTCCTTTTTAATTTTTTTTTGCTGCTCGGGAAACTGTCCGACGTTGGACGGGAATCCCATCGTTACGGTTAATGTTTTGGGCACGTGCTCACTCGCAAAAGGCGTGAGGTTCGTTGTGAAATGCACTCGATACTTTTTTTCTTTCGTTTCTGCGCTCATTTTTGCATTTTTTTTTCATTAGCTCTACGGAGGAACAAAGTGAATTCGAGCGCAAAGGTTGACGGGTGCGATCATACCAGCACTAATGCACCGGATCCCATCAGAACTCCGAAGTTAAGCGTGCTTGGGCGAGAGTAGTACTAGGATGGGTGACCTCCTGGGAAGTCCTCGTGTTGCACCCCTCCTTTTTAATTTTTTTTTGCTGCTCGGGAAACTGTCCGACGTTGGACGGGAATCCCATCGTTACGGTTAATGTTTTGGGCACGTGCTCACTCGCAAAAGGCGTGAGGTTCGTTGTGAAATGCACTCGATACTTTTTTCTTTCGTTTCTGCGCTCATTTTTGCATTTTTTTTTCATTAGCTCTACGGAGGAACAAAGTGAATTCGAGCGCAAAGGTTGACGGGTGCGATCATACCAGCACTAATGCACCGGATCCCATCAGAACTCCGAAGTTAAGCGTGCTTGGGCGAGAGTAGTACTAGGATGGGTGACCTCCTGGGAAGTCCTCGTGTTGCACCCCTCCTTTTTAATTTTTTTTTGCTGCTCGGGAAACTGTCCGACGTTGGACGGGAATCCCATCGTTACGGTTAATGTTTTGGGCACGTGCTATGCACTCGATACTTTTTTTCTTTCGTTTCTGCGATCATTTTTGCATTTTTTTTTCATTAGCTCTACGGAGGAACAAAGTGAATTCGAGCGCAAAGGTTGACGGGTGCGATCATACCAGCACTAATGCACCGGATCCCATCAGAACTCCGAAGTTAAGCGTGCTTGGGCGAGAGTAGTACTAGGATGGGTGACCTCCTGGGAAGTCCTCGTGTTGCACCCCTCCTTTTTAATTTTTTTTTGCTGCTCGGGAAACTGTCCGACGTTGGACGGGAATCCCATCGTTACGGTTAATGTTTTGGGCACGTGCTCACTCGCAAAAGGCGTAAGGTTCGTTGTGAAATGCACTCGATACTTTTTTTCTTTCGTTTCTGCGCTCATTTTTGCATTTTTTTTTCATTAGCTCTACGGAGGAACAAAGTGAATTCGAGCGCAAAGGTTGACGGGTGCGATCATACCAGCACTAATGCACCGGATCCCATCAGAACTCCGAAGTTAAGCGTGCTTGGGCGAGAGTAGTACTAGGATGGGTGACCTCCTGGGAAGTCCTCGTGTTGCACCCCTCCTTTTTAATTTTTTTTTGCTGCTCGGGAAACTGTCCGACGTTGGACGGGAATCCCATCGTTACGGTTAATGTTTTGGGCACGTGCTATGCACTCGATACTTTTTTTCTTTCGTTTCTGCGATCATTTTTGCATTTTTTTTTCATTAGCTCTACGGAGGAACAAAGTGAATTCGAGCGCAAAGGTTGACGGGTGCGATCATACCAGCACTAATGCACCGGATCCCATCAGAACTCCGAAGTTAAGCGTGCTTGGGCGAGAGTAGTACTAGGATGGGTGACCTCCTGGGAAGTCCTCGTGTTGCACCCCTCCTTTTTAATTTTTTTTTGCTGCTCGGGAAACTGTCCGACGTTGGACGGGAATCCGATCGTTACGGTTAATGTTTTGGGCACGTGCTATGCACTCGATACTTTTTTTCTTTCGTTTCTGCGATCATTTTTGCATTTTTTTTTCATTAGCTCTACGGAGGAACAAAGTGAATTCGAGCGCAAAGGTTGACGGGTGCGATCATACCAGCACTAATGCACCGGATCCCATCAGAACTCCGAAGTTAAGCGTGCTTGGGCGAGAGTAGTACTAGGATGGGTGACCTCCTGGGAAGTCCTCGTGTTGCACCCCTCCTTTTTAATTTTTTTTTGCTGCTCGGGAAACTGTCCGACGTTGGACGGGAATCCCATCGTTACGGTTAATGTTTTGGGCACGTGCTCACTCGCAAAAGGCGTGAGGTTCGTTGTGAAATGCACTCGATACTTTTTTTCTTTCGTTTCTGCGCTCATTTTTGCATTTTTTTTTCATTAGCTCTACGGAGGAACAAAGTGAATTCGAGCGCAAAGGTTGACGGGTGCGATCATACCAGCACTAATGCACCGGATCCCATCAGAACTCCGAAGTTAAGCGTGCTTGGGCGAGAGTAGTACTAGGATGGGTGACCTCCTGGGAAGTCCTCGTGTTGCACCCCTCCTTTTTAATTTTTTTTTGCTGCTCGGGAAACTGTCCGACGTTGGACGGGAATCCCATCGTTACGGTTAATGTTTTGGGCACGTGCTCACTCGCAAAAGGCGTAAGGTTCGTTGTGAAATGCACTCGATACTTTTTTTCTTTCGTTTCTGCGCTCATTTTTGCATTTTTTTTTCATTAGCTCTACGGAGGAACAAAGTGAATTCGAGCGCAAAGGTTGACGGGTGCGATCATACCAGCACTAATGCACCGGATCCCATCAGAACTCCGAAGTTAAGCGTGCTTGGGCGAGAGTAGTACTAGGATGGGTGACCTCCTGGGAAGTCCTCGTGTTGCACCCCTCCTTTTTAATTTTTTTTTGCTGCTCGGGAAACTGTCCGACGTTGGACGGGAATCCCATCGTTACGGTTAATGTTTTGGGCACGTGCTCACTCGCAAAAGGCGTAAGGTTCGTTGTGAAATGCACTCGATACTTTTTTTCTTTCGTTTCTGCGCTCATTTTTGCATTTTTTTTTCATTAGCTCTACGGAGGAACAAAGTGAATTCGAGCGCAAAGGTTGACGGGTGCGATCATACCAGCACTAATGCACCGGATCCCATCAGAACTCCGAAGTTAAGCGTGCTTGGGCGAGAGTAGTACTAGGATGGGTGACCTCCTGGGAAGTCCTCGTGTTGCACCCCTCCTTTTTAATTTTTTTTGCTGCTCGGGAAACTGTCCGACGTTGGACGGGAATCCCATCGTTACGGTTAATGTTTTGGGCACGTGCTCACTCGCAAAAGGCGTGAGGTTCGTTGTGAAATGCACTCGATACTTTTTTTCTTTCGTTTCTGCGCTCATTTTTGCATTTTTTTTTCATTAGCTCTACGGAGGAACAAAGTGAATTCGAGCGCAAAGGTTGACGGGTGCGATCATACCAGCACTAATGCACCGGATCCCATCAGAACTCCGAAGTTAAGCGTGCTTGGGCGAGAGTAGTACTAGGATGGGTGACCTCCTGGGAAGTCCTCGTGTTGCACCCCTCCTTTTTAATTTTTTTTTGCTGCTCGGGAAACTGTCCGACGTTGGACGGGAATCCCATCGTTACGGTTAATGTTTTGGGCACGTGCTATGCACTCGATACTTTTTTTCTTTCGTTTCTGCGATCATTTTTGCATTTTTTTTTCATTAGCTCTACGGAGGAACAAAGTGAATTCGAGCGCAAAGGTTGACGGGTGCGATCATACCAGCACTAATGCACCGGATCCCATCAGAACTCCGAAGTTAAGCGTGCTTGGGCGAGAGTAGTACTAGGATGGGTGACCTCCTGGGAAGTCCTCGTGTTGCACCCCTCCTTTTTAATTTTTTTTTGCTGCTCGGGAAACTGTCCGACGTTGGACGGGAATCCCATCGTTACGGTTAATGTTTTGGGCACGTGCTCACTCGCAAAAGGCGTAAGGTTCGTTGTGAAATGCACTCGATACTTTTTTCTTTCGTTTCTGCGCTCATTTTTGCATTTTTTTTTCATTAGCTCTACGGAGGAACAAAGTGAATTCGAGCGCAAAGGTTGACGGGTGCGATCATACCAGCACTAATGCACCGGATCCCATCAGAACTCCGAAGTTAAGCGTGCTTGGGCGAGAGTAGTACTAGGATGGGTGACCTCCTGGGAAGTCCTCGTGTTGCACCCCTCCTTTTTAATTTTTTTTGCTGCTCGGGAAACTGTCCGACGTTGGACGGGAATCCCATCGTTACGGTTAATGTTTTGGGCACGTGCTCACTCGCAAAAGGCGTGAGGTTCGTTGTGAAATGCACTCGATACTTTTTTCTTTCGTTTCTGCGCTCATTTTTGCATTTTTTTTTCATTAGCTCTACGGAGGAACAAAGTGAATTCGAGCGCAAAGGTTGACGGGTGCGATCATACCAGCACTAATGCACCGGATCCCATCAGAACTCCGAAGTTAAGCGTGCTTGGGCGAGAGTAGTACTAGGATGGGTGACCTCCTGGGAAGTCCTCGTGTTGCACCCCTCCTTTTTAATTTTTTTTTGCTGCTCGGGAAACTGTCCGACGTTGGACGGGAATCCCATCGTTACGGTTAATGTTTTGGGCACGTGCTATGCACTCGATACTTTTTTTCTTTCGTTTCTGCGATCATTTTTGCATTTTTTTTTCATTAGCTCTACGGAGGAACAAAGTGAATTCGAGCGCAAAGGTTGACGGGTGCGATCATACCAGCACTAATGCACCGGATCCCATCAGAACTCCGAAGTTAAGCGTGCTTGGGCGAGAGTAGTACTAGGATGGGTGACCTCCTGGGAAGTCCTCGTGTTGCACCCCTCCTTTTTAATTTTTTTTGCTGCTCGGGAAACTGTCCGACGTTGGACGGGAATCCGATCGTTACGGTTAATGTTTTGGGCACGTGCTATGCACTCGATACTTTTTTTCTTTCGTTTCTGCGATCATTTTTGCATTTTTTTTTCATTAGCTCTACGGAGGAACAAAGTGAATTCGAGCGCAAAGGTTGACGGGTGCGATCATACCAGCACTAATGCACCGGATCCCATCAGAACTCCGAAGTTAAGCGTGCTTGGGCGAGAGTAGTACTAGGATGGGTGACCTCCTGGGAAGTCCTCGTGTTGCACCCCTCCTTTTAATTTTTTTTTGCTGCTCGGGAAACTGTCCGACGTTGGACGGGAATCCCATCGTTACGGTTAATGTTTTGGGCACGTGCTCACTCGCAAAAGGCGTGAGGTTCGTTGTGAAATGCACTCGATACTTTTTTTCTTTCGTTTCTGCGCTCATTTTTGCATTTTTTTTTCATTAGCTCTACGGAGGAACAAAGTGAATTCGAGCGCAAAGGTTGACGGGTGCGATCATACCAGCACTAATGCACCGGATCCCATCAGAACTCCGAAGTTAAGCGTGCTTGGGCGAGAGTAGTACTAGGATGGGTGACCTCCTGGGAAGTCCTCGTGTTGCACCCCTCCTTTTTAATTTTTTTTTGCTGCTCGGGAAACTGTCCGACGTTGGACGGGAATCCCATCGTTACGGTTAATGTTTTGGGCACGTGCTCACTCGCAAAAGGCGTAAGGTTCGTTGTGAAATGCACTCGATACTTTTTTTCTTTCGTTTCTGCGCTCATTTTTGCATTTTTTTTTCATTAGCTCTACGGAGGAACAAAGTGAATTCGAGCGCAAAGGTTGACGGGTGCGATCATACCAGCACTAATGCACCGGATCCCATCAGAACTCCGAAGTTAAGCGTGCTTGGGCGAGAGTAGTACTAGGATGGGTGACCTCCTGGGAAGTCCTCGTGTTGCACCCCTCCTTTTTAATTTTTTTTTGCTGCTCGGGAAACTGTCCGACGTTGGACGGGAATCCCATCGTTACGGTTAATGTTTTGGGCACGTGCTCACTCGCAAAAGGCGTAAGGTTCGTTGTGAAATGCACTCGATACTTTTTTTCTTTCGTTTCTGCGCTCATTTTTGCATTTTTTTTTCATTAGCTCTACGGAGGAACAAAGTGAATTCGAGCGCAAAGGTTGACGGGTGCGATCATACCAGCACTAATGCACCGGATCCCATCAGAACTCCGAAGTTAAGCGTGCTTGGGCGAGAGTAGTACTAGGATGGGTGACCTCCTGGGAAGTCCTCGTGTTGCACCCCTCCTTTTTAATTTTTTTTTGCTGCTCGGGAAACTGTCCGACGTTGGACGGGAATCCCATCGTTACGGTTAATGTTTTGGGCACGTGCTCACTCGCAAAAGGCGTGAGGTTCGTTGTGAAATGCACTCGATACTTTTTTCTTTCGTTTCTGCGCTCATTTTTGCATTTTTTTTTCATTAGCTCTACGGAGGAACAAAGTGAATTCGAGCGCAAAGGTTGACGGGTGCGATCATACCAGCACTAATGCACCGGATCCCATCAGAACTCCGAAGTTAAGCGTGCTTGGGCGAGAGTAGTACTAGGATGGGTGACCTCCTGGGAAGTCCTCGTGTTGCACCCCTCCTTTTTAATTTTTTTTTGCTGCTCGGGAAACTGTCCGACGTTGGACGGGAATCCCATCGTTACGGTTAATGTTTTGGGCACGTGCTCACTCGCAAAAGGCGTAAGGTTCGTTGTGAAATGCACTCGATACTTTTTTCTTTCGTTTCTGCGCTCATTTTTGCATTTTTTTTTCATTAGCTCTACGGAGGAACAAAGTGAATTCGAGCGCAAAGGTTGACGGGTGCGATCATACCAGCACTAATGCACCGGATCCCATCAGAACTCCGAAGTTAAGCGTGCTTGGGCGAGAGTAGTACTAGGATGGGTGACCTCCTGGGAAGTCCTCGTGTTGCACCCCTCCTTTTTAATTTTTTTTTGCTGCTCGGGAAACTGTCCGACGTTGGACGGGAATCCCATCGTTACGGTTAATGTTTTGGGCACGTGCTCACTCGCAAAAGGCGTAAGGTTCGTTGTGAAATGCACTCGATACTTTTTTTCTTTCGTTTCTGCGCTCATTTTTGCATTTTTTTTTCATTAGCTCTACGGAGGAACAAAGTGAATTCGAGCGCAAAGGTTGACGGGTGCGATCATACCAGCACTAATGCACCGGATCCCATCAGAACTCCGAAGTTAAGCGTGCTTGGGCGAGAGTAGTACTAGGATGGGTGACCTCCTGGGAAGTCCTCGTGTTGCACCCCTCCTTTTTAATTTTTTTTTGCTGCTCGGGAAACTGTCCGACGTTGGACGGGAATCCCATCGTTACGGTTAATGTTTTGGGCACGTGCTCACTCGCAAAAGGCGTGAGGTTCGTTGTGAAATGCACTCGATACTTTTTTTCTTTCGTTTCTGCGCTCATTTTTGCATTTTTTTTTCATTAGCTCTACGGAGGAACAAAGTGAATTCGAGCGCAAAGGTTGACGGGTGCGATCATACCAGCACTAATGCACCGGATCCCATCAGAACTCCGAAGTTAAGCGTGCTTGGGCGAGAGTAGTACTAGGATGGGTGACCTCCTGGGAAGTCCTCGTGTTGCACCCCTCCTTTTTAATTTTTTTTTGCTGCTCGGGAAACTGTCCGACGTTGGACGGGAATCCCATCGTTACGGTTAATGTTTTGGGCACGTGCTCACTCGCAAAAGGCGTGAGGTTCGTTGTGAAATGCACTCGATACTTTTTTTCTTTCGTTTCTGCGCTCATTTTTGCATTTTTTTTTCATTAGCTCTACGGAGGAACAAAGTGAATTCGAGCGCAAAGGTTGACGGGTGCGATCATACCAGCACTAATGCACCGGATCCCATCAGAACTCCGAAGTTAAGCGTGCTTGGGCGAGAGTAGTACTAGGATGGGTGACCTCCTGGGAAGTCCTCGTGTTGCACCCCTCCTTTTTAATTTTTTTTTGCTGCTCGGGAAACTGTCCGACGTTGGACGGGAATCCCATCGTTACGGTTAATGTTTTGGGCACGTGCTCACTCGCAAAAGGCGTGAGGTTCGTTGTGAAATGCACTCGATACTTTTTTCTTTCGTTTCTGCGCTCATTTTTGCATTTTTTTTTCATTAGCTCTACGGAGGAACAAAGTGAATTCGAGCGCAAAGGTTGACGGGTGCGATCATACCAGCACTAATGCACCGGATCCCATCAGAACTCCGAAGTTAAGCGTGCTTGGGCGAGAGTAGTACTAGGATGGGTGACCTCCTGGGAAGTCCTCGTGTTGCACCCCTCCTTTTTAATTTTTTTTTGCTGCTCGGGAAACTGTCCGACGTTGGACGGGAATCCCATCGTTACGGTTAATGTTTTGGGCACGTGCTATGCACTCGATACTTTTTTTCTTTCGTTTCTGCGATCATTTTTGCATTTTTTTTTCATTAGCTCTACGGAGGAACAAAGTGAATTCGAGCGCAAAGGTTGACTGGTGCGATCATACCAGCACTAATGCACCGGATCCCATCAGAACTCCGAAGTTAAGCGTGCTTGGGCGAGAGTAGTACTAGGATGGGTGACCTCCTGGGAAGTCCTCGTGTTGCACCCCTCCTTTTTAATTTTTTTTTGCTGCTCGGGAAACTGTCCGACGTTGGACGGGAATCCCATCGTTACGGTTAATGTTTTGGGCACGTGCTCACTCGCAAAAGGCGTAAGGTTCGTTGTGAAATGCACTCGATACTTTTTTCTTTCGTTTCTGCGCTCATTTTTGCATTTTTTTTTCATTAGCTCTACGGAGGAACAAAGTGAATTCGAGCGCAAAGGTTGACGGGTGCGATCATACCAGCACTAATGCACCGGATCCCATCAGAACTCCGAAGTTAAGCGTGCTTGGGCGAGAGTAGTACTAGGATGGGTGACCTCCTGGGAAGTCCTCGTGTTGCACCCCTCCTTTTTAATTTTTTTTTGCTGCTCGGGAAACTGTCCGACGTTGGACGGGAATCCCATCGTTACGGTTAATGTTTTGGGCACGTGCTCACTCGCAAAAGGCGTGAGGTTCGTTGTGAAATGCACTCGATACTTTTTTTCTTTCGTTTCTGCGCTCATTTTTGCATTTTTTTTCATTAGCTCTACGGAGGAACAAAGTGAATTCGAGCGCAAAGGTTGACGGGTGCGATCATACCAGCACTAATGCACCGGATCCCATCAGAACTCCGAAGTTAAGCGTGCTTGGGCGAGAGTAGTACTAGGATGGGTGACCTCCTGGGAAGTCCTCGTGTTGCACCCCTCCTTTTTAATTTTTTTTTGCTGCTCGGGAAACTGTCCGACGTTGGACGGGAATCCATCGTTACGGTTAATGTTTTGGGCACGTGCTATGCACTCGATACTTTTTTTCTTTCGTTTCTGCGATCATTTTTGCATTTTTTTTTCATTAGCTCTACGGAGGAACAAAGTGAATTCGAGCGCAAAGGTTGACGGGTGCGATCATACCAGCACTAATGCACCGGATCCCATCAGAACTCCGAAGTTAAGCGTGCTTGGGCGAGAGTAGTACTAGGATGGGTGACCTCCTGGGAAGTCCTCGTGTTGCACCCCTCCTTTTTAATTTTTTTTTGCTGCTCGGGAAACTGTCCGACGTTGGACGGGAATCCGATCGTTACGGTTAATGTTTTGGGCACGTGCTATGCACTCGATACTTTTTTTCTTTCGTTTCTGCGATCATTTTTGCATTTTTTTTTCATTAGCTCTACGGAGGAACAAAGTGAATTCGAGCGCAAAGGTTGACGGGTGCGATCATACCAGCACTAATGCACCGGATCCCATCAGAACTCCGAAGTTAAGCGTGCTTGGGCGAGAGTAGTACTAGGATGGGTGACCTCCTGGGAAGTCCTCGTGTTGCACCCCTCCTTTTTAATTTTTTTTGCTGCTCGGGAAACTGTCCGACGTTGGACGGGAATCCCATCGTTACGGTTAATGTTTTGGGCACGTGCTCACTCGCAAAAGGCGTAAGGTTCGTTGTGAAATGCACTCGATTTTTTTTTCTTTCGTTTCTGCGCTCATTTTTGCATTTTTTTTTCATTAGCTCTACGGAGGAACAAAGTGAATTCGAGCGCAAAGGTTGACGGGTGCGATCATACCAGCACTAATGCACCGGATCCCATCAGAACTCCGAAGTTAAGCGTGCTTGGGCGAGAGTAGTACTAGGATGGGTGACCTCCTGGGAAGTCCTCGTGTTGCACCCCTCCTTTTTAATTTTTTTTTGCTGCTCGGGAAACTGTCCGACGTTGGACGGGAATCCGATCGTTACGGTTAATGTTTTGGGCACGTGCTATGCACTCGATACTTTTTTTCTTTCGTTTCTGCGATCATTTTTGCATTTTTTTTCATTAGCTCTACGGAGGAACAAAGTGAATTCGAGCGCAAAGGTTGACGGGTGCGATCATACCAGCACTAATGCACCGGATCCCATCAGAACTCCGAAGTTAAGCGTGCTTGGGCGAGAGTAGTACTAGGATGGGTGACCTCCTGGGAAGTCCTCGTGTTGCACCCCTCCTTTTTAATTTTTTTTTGCTGCTCGGGAAACTGTCCGACGTTGGACGGGAATCCCATCGTTACGGTTAATGTTTTGGGCACGTGCTCACTCGCAAAAGGCGTGAGGTTCGTTGTGAAATGCACTCGATACTTTTTTTCTTTCGTTTCTGCGCTCATTTTTGCATTTTTTTTTCATTAGCTCTACGGAGGAACAAAGTGAATTCGAGCGCAAAGGTTGACGGGTGCGATCATACCAGCACTAATGCACCGGATCCCATCAGAACTCCGAAGTTAAGCGTGCTTGGGCGAGAGTAGTACTAGGATGGGTGACCTCCTGGGAAGTCCTCGTGTTGCACCCCTCCTTTTTAATTTTTTTTTGCTGCTCGGGAAACTGTCCGACGTTGGACGGGAATCCATCGTTACGGTTAATGTTTTGGGCACGTGCTATGCACTCGATACTTTTTTTCTTTCGTTTCTGCGATCATTTTTGCATTTTTTTTTCATTAGCTCTACGGAGGAACAAAGTGAATTCGAGCGCAAAGGTTGACGGGTGCGATCATACCAGCACTAATGCACCGGATCCCATCAGAACTCCGAAGTTAAGCGTGCTTGGGCGAGAGTAGTACTAGGATGGGTGACCTCCTGGGAAGTCCTCGTGTTGCACCCCTCCTTTTTAATTTTTTTTTGCTGCTCGGGAAACTGTCCGACGTTGGACGGGAATCCGATCGTTACGGTTAATGTTTTGGGCACGTGCTATGCACTCGATACTTTTTTTCTTTCGTTTCTGCGATCATTTTTGCATTTTTTTTTCATTAGCTCTACGGAGGAACAAAGTGAATTCGAGCGCAAAGGTTGACGGGTGCGATCATACCAGCACTAATGCACCGGATCCCATCAGAACTCCGAAGTTAAGCGTGCTTGGGCGAGAGTAGTACTAGGATGGGTGACCTCCTGGGAAGTCCTCGTGTTGCACCCCTCCTTTTTAATTTTTTTTTGCTGCTCGGGAAACTGTCCGACGTTGGACGGGAATCCCATCGTTACGGTTAATGTTTTGGGCACGTGCTCACTCGCAAAAGGCGTGAGGTTCGTTGTGAAATGCACTCGATACTTTTTTTCTTTCGTTTCTGCGCTCATTTTTGCATTTTTTTTTCATTAGCTCTACGGAGGAACAAAGTGAATTCGAGCGCAAAGGTTGACGGGTGCGATCATACCAGCACTAATGCACCGGATCCCATCAGAACTCCGAAGTTAAGCGTGCTTGGGCGAGAGTAGTACTAGGATGGGTGACCTCCTGGGAAGTCCTCGTGTTGCACCCCTCCTTTTTAATTTTTTTTTGCTGCTCGGGAAACTGTCCGACGTTGGACGGGAATCCCATCGTTACGGTTAATGTTTTGGGCACGTGCTCACTCGCAAAAGGCGTAAGGTTCGTTGTGAAATGCACTCGATTTTTTTTTCTTTCGTTTCTGCGCTCATTTTTGCATTTTTTTTTCATTAGCTCTACGGAGGAACAAAGTGAATTCGAGCGCAAAGGTTGACGGGTGCGATCATACCAGCACTAATGCACCGGATCCCATCAGAACTCCGAAGTTAAGCGTGCTTGGGCGAGAGTAGTACTAGGATGGGTGACCTCCTGGGAAGTCCTCGTGTTGCACCCCTCCTTTTTAATTTTTTTTTGCTGCTCGGGAAACTGTCCGACGTTGGACGGGAATCCCATCGTTACGGTTAATGTTTTGGGCACGTGCTCACTCGCAAAAGGCGTGAGGTTCGTTGTGAAATGCACTCGATACTTTTTTTCTTTCGTTTCTGCGCTCATTTTTGCATTTTTTTTTCATTAGCTCTACGGAGGAACAAAGTGAATTCGAGCGCAAAGGTTGACGGGTGCGATCATACCAGCACTAATGCACCGGATCCCATCAGAACTCCGAAGTTAAGCGTGCTTGGGCGAGAGTAGTACTAGGATGGGTGACCTCCTGGGAAGTCCTCGTGTTGCACCCCTCCTTTTTAATTTTTTTTTGCTGCTCGGGAAACTGTCCGACGTTGGACGGGAATCCCATCGTTACGGTTAATGTTTTGGGCACGTGCTCACTCGCAAAAGGCGTGAGGTTCGTTGTGAAATGCACTCGATACTTTTTTTCTTTCGTTTCTGCGCTCATTTTTGCATTTTTTTTTCATTAGCTCTACGGAGGAACAAAGTGAATTCGAGCGCAAAGGTTGACGGGTGCGATCATACCAGCACTAATGCACCGGATCCCATCAGAACTCCGAAGTTAAGCGTGCTTGGGCGAGAGTAGTACTAGGATGGGTGACCTCCTGGGAAGTCCTCGTGTTGCACCCCTCCTTTTTAATTTTTTTTTGCTGCTCGGGAAACTGTCCGACGTTGGACGGGAATCCCATCGTTACGGTTAATGTTTTGGGCACGTGCTCACTCGCAAAAGGCGTGAGGTTCGTTGTGAAATGCACTCGATACTTTTTTTCTTTCGTTTCTGCGCTCATTTTTGCATTTTTTTTTCATTAGCTCTACGGAGGAACAAAGTGAATTCGAGCGCAAAGGTTGACGGGTGCGATCATACCAGCACTAATGCACCGGATCCCATCAGAACTCCGAAGTTAAGCGTGCTTGGGCGAGAGTAGTACTAGGATGGGTGACCTCCTGGGAAGTCCTCGTGTTGCACCCCTCCTTTTTAATTTTTTTTTGCTGCTCGGGAAACTGTCCGACGTTGGACGGGAATCCCATCGTTACGGTTAATGTTTTGGGCACGTGCTATGCACTCGATACTTTTTTTCTTTCGTTTCTGCGATCATTTTTGCATTTTTTTTTCATTAGCTCTACGGAGGAACAAAGTGAATTCGAGCGCAAAGGTTGACGGGTGCGATCATACCAGCACTAATGCACCGGATCCCATCAGAACTCCGAAGTTAAGCGTGCTTGGGCGAGAGTAGTACTAGGATGGGTGACCTCCTGGGAAGTCCTCGTGTTGCACCCCTCCTTTTTAATTTTTTTTTGCTGCTCGGGAAACTGTCCGACGTTGGACGGGAATCCGATCGTTACGGTTAATGTTTTGGGCACGTGCTATGCACTCGATACTTTTTTTCTTTCGTTTCTGCGATCATTTTTGCATTTTTTTTTCATTAGCTCTACGGAGGAACAAAGTGAATTCGAGCGCAAAGGTTGACGGGTGCGATCATACCAGCACTAATGCACCGGATCCCATCAGAACTCCGAAGTTAAGCGTGCTTGGGCGAGAGTAGTACTAGGATGGGTGACCTCCTGGGAAGTCCTCGTGTTGCACCCCTCCTTTTTAATTTTTTTTTGCTGCTCGGGAAACTGTCCGACGTTGGACGGGAATCCCATCGTTACGGTTAATGTTTTGGGCACGTGCTCACTCGCAAAAGGCGTAAGGTTCGTTGTGAAATGCACTCGATTTTTTTTCTTTCGTTTCTGCGCTCATTTTTGCATTTTTTTTTCATTAGCTCTACGGAGGAACAAAGTGAATTCGAGCGCAAAGGTTGACGGGTGCGATCATACCAGCACTAATGCACCGGATCCCATCAGAACTCCGAAGTTAAGCGTGCTTGGGCGAGAGTAGTACTAGGATGGGTGACCTCCTGGGAAGTCCTCGTGTTGCACCCCTCCTTTTTAATTTTTTTTTGCTGCTCGGGAAACTGTCCGACGTTGGACGGGAATCCGATCGTTACGGTTAATGTTTTGGGCACGTGCTATGCACTCGATACTTTTTTTTCTTTCGTTTCTGCGATCATTTTTGCATTTTTTTTTCATTAGCTCTACGGAGGAACAAAGTGAATTCGAGCGCAAAGGTTGACGGGTGCGATCATACCAGCACTAATGCACCGGATCCCATCAGAACTCCGAAGTTAAGCGTGCTTGGGCGAGAGTAGTACTAGGATGGGTGACCTCCTGGGAAGTCCTCGTGTTGCACCCCTCCTTTTTAATTTTTTTTTGCTGCTCGGGAAACTGTCCGACGTTGGACGGGAATCCCATCGTTACGGTTAATGTTTTGGGCACGTGCTCACTCGCAAAAGGCGTAAGGTTCGTTGTGAAATGCACTCGATACTTTTTTTCTTTCGTTTCTGCGCTCATTTTTGCATTTTTTTTTCATTAGCTCTACGGAGGAACAAAGTGAATTCGAGCGCAAAGGTTGACGGGTGCGATCATACCAGCACTAATGCACCGGATCCCATCAGAACTCCGAAGTTAAGCGTGCTTGGGCGAGAGTAGTACTAGGATGGGTGACCTCCTGGGAAGTCCTCGTGTTGCACCCCTCCTTTTTAATTTTTTTTTGCTGCTCGGGAAACTGTCCGACGTTGGACGGGAATCCCATCGTTACGGTTAATGTTTTGGGCACGTGCTCACTCGCAAAAGGCGTAAGGTTCGTTGTGAAATGCACTCGATTTTTTCTTTCTTTCGTTTCTGCGCTCATTTTTGCATTTTTTTTTCATTAGCTCTACGGAGGTACAAAGTGAATTCGAGCGCAAAGGTTGACGGGTGCGATCATACCAGCACTAATGCACCGGATCCCATCAGAACTCCGAAGTTAAGCGTGCTTGGGCGAGAGTAGTACTAGGATGGGTGACCTCCTGGGAAGTCCTCGTGTTGCACCCCTCCTTTTTAATTTTTTTTTGCTGCTCGGGAAACTGTCCGACGTTGGACGGGAATCCCATCGTTACGGTTAATGTTTTGGGCACGTGCTCACTCGCAAAAGGCGTAAGGTTCGTTGTGAAATGCACTCGATACTTTTTTTCTTTCGTTTCTGCGCTCATTTTTGCATTTTTTTTTCATTAGCTCTACGGAGGAACAAAGTGAATTCGAGCGCAAAGGTTGACGGGTGCGATCATACCAGCACTAATGCACCGGATCCCATCAGAACTCCGAAGTTAAGCGTGCTTGGGCGAGAGTAGTACTAGGATGGGTGACCTCCTGGGAAGTCCTCGTGTTGCACCCCTCCTTTTTAATTTTTTTTTGCTGCTCGGGAAACTGTCCGACGTTGGACGGGAATCCCATCGTTACGGTTAATGTTTTGGGCACGTGCTCACTCGCAAAAGGCGTGAGGTTCGTTGTGAAATGCACTCGATACTTTTTTTCTTTCGTTTCTGCGCTCATTTTTGCATTTTTTTTTCATTAGCTCTACGGAGGAACAAAGTGAATTCGAGCGCAAAGGTTGACGGGTGCGATCATACCAGCACTAATGCACCGGATCCCATCAGAACTCCGAAGTTAAGCGTGCTTGGGCGAGAGTAGTACTAGGATGGGTGACCTCCTGGGAAGTCCTCGTGTTGCACCCCTCCTTTTTAATTTTTTTTTGCTGCTCGGGAAACTGTCCGACGTTGGACGGGAATCCCATCGTTACGGTTAATGTTTTGGGCACGTGCTCACTCGCAAAAGGCGTGAGGTTCGTTGTGAAATGCACTCGATACTTTTTTTCTTTCGTTTCTGCGCTCATTTTTGCATTTTTTTTTCATTAGCTCTACGGAGGAACAAAGTGAATTCGAGCGCAAAGGTTGACGGGTGCGATCATACCAGCACTAATGCACCGGATCCCATCAGAACTCCGAAGTTAAGCGTGCTTGGGCGAGAGTAGTACTAGGATGGGTGACCTCCTGGGAAGTCCTCGTGTTGCACCCCTCCTTTTTAATTTTTTTTTGCTGCTCGGGAAACTGTCCGACGTTGGACGGGAATCCCATCGTTACGGTTAATGTTTTGGGCACGTGCTCACTCGCAAAAGGCGTAAGGTTCGTTGTGAAATGCACTCGATACTTTTTTTCTTTCGTTTCTGCGCTCATTTTTGCATTTTTTTTTCATTAGCTCTACGGAGGAACAAAGTGAATTCGAGCGCAAAGGTTGACGGGTGCGATCATACCAGCACTAATGCACCGGATCCCATCAGAACTCCGAAGTTAAGCGTGCTTGGGCGAGAGTAGTACTAGGATGGGTGACCTCCTGGGAAGTCCTCGTGTTGCACCCCTCCTTTTTAATTTTTTTTTGCTGCTCGGGAAACTGTCCGACGTTGGACGGGAATCCCATCGTTACGGTTAATGTTTTGGGCACGTGCTCACTCGCAAAAGGCGTGAGGTTCGTTGTGAAATGCACTCGATACTTTTTTTCTTTCGTTTCTGCGCTCATTTTTGCATTTTTTTTTCATTAGCTCTACGGAGGAACAAAGTGAATTCGAGCGCAAAGGTTGACGGGTGCGATCATACCAGCACTAATGCACCGGATCCCATCAGAACTCCGAAGTTAAGCGTGCTTGGGCGAGAGTAGTACTAGGATGGGTGACCTCCTGGGAAGTCCTCGTGTTGCACCCCTCCTTTTTAATTTTTTTTTGCTGCTCGGGAAACTGTCCGACGTTGGACGGGAATCCATCGTTACGGTTAATGTTTTGGGCACGTGCTATGCACTCGATACTTTTTTTCTTTCGTTTCTGCGATCATTTTTGCATTTTTTTTTCATTAGCTCTACGGAGGAACAAAGTGAATTCGAGCGCAAAGGTTGACGGGTGCGATCATACCAGCACTAATGCACCGGATCCCATCAGAACTCCGAAGTTAAGCGTGCTTGGGCGAGAGTAGTACTAGGATGGGTGACCTCCTGGGAAGTCCTCGTGTTGCACCCCTCCTTTTTAATTTTTTTTTGCTGCTCGGGAAACTGTCCGACGTTGGACGGGAATCCCATCGTTACGGTTAATGTTTTGGGCACGTGCTATGCACTCGATACTTTTTTTCTTTCGTTCTCTGCGATCATTTTTGCATTTTTTTTTCATTAGCTCTACGGAGGAACAAAGTGAATTCGAGCGCAAAGGTTGACGGGTGCGATCATACCAGCACTAATGCACCGGATCCCATCAGAACTCCGAAGTTAAGCGTGCTTGGGCGAGAGTAGTACTAGGATGGGTGACCTCCTGGGAAGTCCTCGTGTTGCACCCCTCCTTTTTAATTTTTTTTTGCTGCTCGGGAAACTGTCCGACGTTGGACGGGAATCCCATCGTTACGGTTAATGTTTTGGGCACGTGCTCACTCGCAAAAGGCGTAAGGTTCGTTGTGAAATGCACTCGATACTTTTTTCTTTCGTTTCTGCGCTCATTTTTGCATTTTTTTTTCATTAGCTCTACGGAGGAACAAAGTGAATTCGAGCGCAAAGGTTGACGGGTGCGATCATACCAGCACTAATGCACCGGATCCCATCAGAACTCCGAAGTTAAGCGTGCTTGGGCGAGAGTAGTACTAGGATGGGTGACCTCCTGGGAAGTCCTCGTGTTGCACCCCTCCTTTTTAATTTTTTTTTTGCTGCTCGGGAAACTGTCCGACGTTGGACGGGAATCCGATCGTTACGGTTAATGTTTTGGGCACGTGCTATGCACTCGATACTTTTTTTCTTTCGTTTCTGCGATCATTTTTGCATTTTTTTTTCATTAGCTCTACGGAGGAACAAAGTGAATTCGAGCGCAAAGGTTGACGGGTGCGATCATACCAGCACTAATGCACCGGATCCCATCAGAACTCCGAAGTTAAGCGTGCTTGGGCGAGAGTAGTACTAGGATGGGTGACCTCCTGGGAAGTCCTCGTGTTGCACCCCTCCTTTTTAATTTTTTTTTGCTGCTCGGGAAACTGTCCGACGTTGGACGGGAATCCCATCGTTACGGTTAATGTTTTGGGCACGTGCTCACTCGCAAAAGGCGTAAGGTTCGTTGTGAAATGCACTCGATACTTTTTTTCTTTCGTTTCTGCGCTCATTTTTGCATTTTTTTTCATTAGCTCTACGGAGGAACAAAGTGAATTCGAGCGCAAAGGTTGACGGGTGCGATCATACCAGCACTAATGCACCGGATCCCATCAGAACTCCGAAGTTAAGCGTGCTTGGGCGAGAGTAGTACTAGGATGGGTGACCTCCTGGGAAGTCCTCGTGTTGCACCCCTCCTTTTTAATTTTTTTTTGCTGCTCGGGAAACTGTCCGACGTTGGACGGGAATCCCATCGTTACGGTTAATGTTTTGGGCACGTGCTCACTCGCAAAAGGCGTAAGGTTCGTTGTGAAATGCACTCGATTTTTTTTTCTTTCGTTTCTGCGCTCATTTTTGCATTTTTTTTTCATTAGCTCTACGGAGGAACAAAGTGAATTCGAGCGCAAAGGTTGACGGGTGCGATCATACCAGCACTAATGCACCGGATCCCATCAGAACTCCGAAGTTAAGCGTGCTTGGGCGAGAGTAGTACTAGGATGGGTGACCTCCTGGGAAGTCCTCGTGTTGCACCCCTCCTTTTTAATTTTTTTTTGCTGCTCGGGAAACTGTCCGACGTTGGACGGGAATCCCATCGTTACGGTTAATGTTTTGGGCACGTGCTCACTCGCAAAAGGCGTAAGGTTCGTTGTGAAATGCACTCGATACTTTTTTTCTTTCGTTTCTGCGCTCATTTTTGCATTTTTTTTTCATTAGCTCTACGGAGGAACAAAGTGAATTCGAGCGCAAAGGTTGACGGGTGCGATCATACCAGCACTAATGCACCGGATCCCATCAGAACTCCGAAGTTAAGCGTGCTTGGGCGAGAGTAGTACTAGGATGGGTGACCTCCTGGGAAGTCCTCGTGTTGCACCCCTCCTTTTTAATTTTTTTTTGCTGCTCGGGAAACTGTCCGACGTTGGACGGGAATCCCATCGTTACGGTTAATGTTTTGGGCACGTGCTCACTCGCAAAAGGCGTGAGGTTCGTTGTGAAATGCACTCGATACTTTTTTTCTTTCGTTTCTGCGCTCATTTTTGCATTTTTTTTTCATTAGCTCTACGGAGGAACAAAGTGAATTCGAGCGCAAAGGTTGACGGGTGCGATCATACCAGCACTAATGCACCGGATCCCATCAGAACTCCGAAGTTAAGCGTGCTTGGGCGAGAGTAGTACTAGGATGGGTGACCTCCTGGGAAGTCCTCGTGTTGCACCCCTCCTTTTTAATTTTTTTTTGCTGCTCGGGAAACTGTCCGACGTTGGACGGGAATCCCATCGTTACGGTTAATGTTTTGGGCACGTGCTATGCACTCGATACTTTTTTTCTTTCGTTTCTGCGATTATTTTTGCATTTTTTTTTCATTAGCTCTACGGAGGAACAAAGTGAATTCGAGCGCAAAGGTTGACGGGTGCGATCATACCAGCACTAATGCACCGGATCCCATCAGAACTCCGAAGTTAAGCGTGCTTGGGCGAGAGTAGTACTAGGATGGGTGACCTCCTGGGAAGTCCTCGTGTTGCACCCCTCCTTTTTAATTTTTTTTTGCTGCTCGGGAAACTGTCCGACGTTGGACGGGAATCCGATCGTTACGGTTAATGTTTTGGGCACGTGCTATGCACTCGATACTTTTTTTCTTTCGTTTCTGCGATCATTTTTGCATTTTTTTTTCATTAGCTCTACGGAGGAACAAAGTGAATTCGAGCGCAAAGGTTGACGGGTGCGATCATACCAGCACTAATGCACCGGATCCCATCAGAACTCCGAAGTTAAGCGTGCTTGGGCGAGAGTAGTACTAGGATGGGTGACCTCCTGGGAAGTCCTCGTGTTGCACCCCTCCTTTTGAATTTTTTTTTGCTGCTCGGGAAACTGTCCGACGTTGGACGGGAATCCCATCGTTACGGTTAATGTTTTGGGCACGTGCTCACTCGCAAAAGGCGTGAGGTTCGTTGTGAAATGCACTCGATTTTTTCTTTCTTTCGTTTCTGCGCTCATTTTTGCATTTTTTTTTCATTAGCTCTACGGAGGTACAAAGTGAATTCGAGCGCAAAGGTTGACGGGTGCGATCATACCAGCACTAATGCACCGGATCCCATCAGAACTCCGAAGTTAAGCGTGCTTGGGCGAGAGTAGTACTAGGATGGGTGACCTCCTGGGAAGTCCTCGTGTTGCACCCCACCTTTTTAATTTTTTTTTGCTGCTCGGGAAACTGTCCGACGTTGGACGGGAATCCGATCGTTACGGTTAATGTTTTGGGCACGTGCTATGCACTCGATACTTTTTTTCTTTCGTTTCTGCGATCATTTTTGCATTTTTTTTTCATTAGCTCTACGGAGGAACAAAGTGAATTCGAGCGCAAAGGTTGACGGGTGCGATCATACCAGCACTAATGCACCGGATCCCATCAGAACTCCGAAGTTAAGCGTGCTTGGGCGAGAGTAGTACTAGGATGGGTGACCTCCTGGGAAGTCCTCGTGTTGCACCCCTCCTTTTTAATTTTTTTTTGCTGCTCGGGAAACTGTCCGACGTTGGACGGGAATCCCATCGTTACGGTTAATGTTTTGGGCACGTGCTCACTCGCAAAAGGCGTAAGGTTCGTTGTGAAATGCACTCGATACTTTTTTTCTTTCGTTTCTGCGCTCATTTTTGCATTTTTTTTTCATTAGCTCTACGGAGGAACAAAGTGAATTCGAGCGCAAAGGTTGACGGGTGCGATCATACCAGCACTAATGCACCGGATCCCATCAGAACTCCGAAGTTAAGCGTGCTTGGGCGAGAGTAGTACTAGGATGGGTGACCTCCTGGGAAGTCCTCGTGTTGCACCCCTCCTTTTTAATTTTTTTTTGCTGCTCGGGAAACTGTCCGACGTTGGACGGGAATCCCATCGTTACGGTTAATGTTTTGGGCACGTGCTCACTCGCAAAAGGCGTAAGGTTCGTTGTGAAATGCACTCGATTTTTTTTTCTTTCGTTTCTGCGCTCATTTTTGCATTTTTTTTTCATTAGCTCTACGGAGGAACAAAGTGAATTCGAGCGCAAAGGTTGACGGGTGCGATCATACCAGCACTAATGCACCGGATCCCATCAGAACTCCGAAGTTAAGCGTGCTTGGGCGAGAGTAGTACTAGGATGGGTGACCTCCTGGGAAGTCCTCGTGTTGCACCCCTCCTTTTTAATTTTTTTTTGCTGCTCGGGAAACTGTCCGACGTTGGACGGGAATCCGATCGTTACGGTTAATGTTTTGGGCACGTGCTATGCACTCGATACTTTTTTTTCTTTCGTTTCTGCGATATTTTTGCATTTTTTTTTCATTAGCTCTACGGAGGAACAAAGTGAATTCGAGCGCAAAGGTTGACGGGTGCGATCATACCAGCACTAATGCACCGGATCCCATCAGAACTCCGAAGTTAAGCGTGCTTGGGCGAGAGTAGTACTAGGATGGGTGACCTCCTGGGAAGTCCTCGTGTTGCACCCCTCCTTTTTAATTTTTTTTTGCTGCTCGGGAAACTGTCCGACGTTGGACGGGAATCCCATCGTTACGGTTAATGTTTTGGGCACGTGCTCACTCGCAAAAGGCGGAGGTTCGTTGTGAAATGCACTCGATACTTTTTTCTTCGTTTCTGCGCTCATTTTTGCATTTTTTTTTCATTAGCTCTACGGAGGAACAAAGTGAATTCGAGCGCAAAGGTTGACGGGTGCGATCATACCAGCACTAATGCACCGGATCCCATCAGAACTCCGAAGTTAAGCGTGCTTGGGCGAGAGTAGTACTAGGATGGGTGACCTCCTGGGAAGTCCTCGTGTTGCACCCCTCCTTTTTAATTTTTTTTTGCTGCTCGGGAAACTGTCCGACGTTGGACGGGAATCCCATCGTTACGGTTAATGTTTTGGGCACGTGCTCACTCGCAAAAGGCGTAAGGTTCGTTGTGAAATGCACTCGATTTTTTTTTCTTTCGTTTTCTGCGCTCATTTTTGCATTTTTTTTTCATTAGCTCTACGGAGGAACAAAGTGAATTCGAGCGCAAAGGTTGACGGGTGCGATCATACCAGCACTAATGCACCGGATCCCATCAGAACTCCGAAGTTAAGCGTGCTTGGGCGAGAGTAGTACTAGGATGGGTGACCTCCTGGGAAGTCCTCGTGTTGCACCCCTCCTTTTTAATTTTTTTTTGCTGCTCGGGAAACTGTCCGACGTTGGACGGGAATCCCATCGTTACGGTTAATGTTTTGGGCACGTGCTCACTCGCAAAAGGCGTAAGGTTCGTTGTGAAATGCACTCGATACTTTTTTTCTTTCGTTTCTGCGCTCATTTTTGCATTTTTTTTTCATTAGCTCTACGGAGGAACAAAGTGAATTCGAGCGCAAAGGTTGACGGGTGCGATCATACCAGCACTAATGCACCGGATCCCATCAGAACTCCGAAGTTAAGCGTGCTTGGGCGAGAGTAGTACTAGGATGGGTGACCTCCTGGGAAGTCCTCGTGTTGCACCCCTCCTTTTTAATTTTTTTTTGCTGCTCGGGAAACTGTCCGACGTTGGACGGGAATCCCATCGTTACGGTTAATGTTTTGGGCACGTGCTCACTCGCAAAAGGCGTGAGGTTCGTTGTGAAATGCACTCGATACTTTTTTCTTTCGTTTCTGCGCTCATTTTTGCATTTTTTTTCATTAGCTCTACGGAGGAACAAAGTGAATTCGAGCGCAAAGGTTGACGGGTGCGATCATACCAGCACTAATGCACCGGATCCCATCAGAACTCCGAAGTTAAGCGTGCTTGGGCGAGAGTAGTACTAGGATGGGTGACCTCCTGGGAAGTCCTCGTGTTGCACCCCTCCTTTTTAATTTTTTTTGCTGCTCGGGAAACTGTCCGACGTTGGACGGGAATCCCATCGTTACGGTTAATGTTTTGGGCACGTGCTCACTCGCAAAAGGCGTGAGGTTCGTTGTGAAATGCACTCGATACTTTTTTTCTTTCGTTTCTGCGCTCATTTTTGCATTTTTTTTTCATTAGCTCTACGGAGGAACAAAGTGAATTCGAGCGCAAAGGTTGACGGGTGCGATCATACCAGCACTAATGCACCGGATCCCATCAGAACTCCGAAGTTAAGCGTGCTTGGGCGAGAGTAGTACTAGGATGGGTGACCTCCTGGGAAGTCCTCGTGTTGCACCCCTCCTTTTTAATTTTTTTTTGCTGCTCGGGAAACTGTCCGACGTTGGACGGGAATCCATCGTTACGGTTAATGTTTTGGGCACGTGCTATGCACTCGATACTTTTTTTCTTTCGTTTCT
>NW_022204422.1:0-31934 GCF_007655135.1 Punica granatum | reverse complement strand
CCCGAAGTCCGGGACCCGAAGTCCCTAAAGCAGTAAATGCTAGGCCGAAGCCCGTGGAAAGCAGTAAATGCGGACACGAAGTCCGGGGACCCGAAGTCCCTAAAGCAGTAAATGCTAGGCCGAAGCCCGTGGAAAGCAGTAAATGCGGACACGAAGTCCGGGGACCCGAAGTCCATAAGCAGTAAATGCTAGGCCGAAGCCCGTGGAAAGCAGAAATGCGGACACGAAGTCCGGGCACCCGAAGTCCCTAAAGCAGTAAATGCTAGGCCGAAGCCCGTGGAAAGCAGTAAAGTGCGGACACGAAGTCCCTAAAGCAGTAATGCTAGGCCGAAGCCCGTGGAAAGCAGTAAATGCGGACACGAAGTCCGGGGACCCGAAGTCCCTAAAGCAGTAAATGCTAGGCCGAAGCCCGTGGAAAGCAGTAAATGCGGACACGAAGTCCGGGGACCCGAAGTCCCTAAAGCAGTAAATGCTAGGCCGAAGCCCGTGGAAAGCAGTAAATGCGGACACGAAGTCCGGGGACCCGAAGTCCCTAAAGCAGTAAATGCTAGGCCGAAGCCCGTGGAAAGCAGTAAATGCGGACACGAACTCCGGGGACTCGAAGTCCATAAAGCAGTAAATGCTAGGCCGAAGCCCGTGGAAAGCAGAAAATGCGGACACGAAGTCCGGGCACCCGAAGTCCCTAAAGCAGTAAATGCTAGGCCGACGCCCGTGGAAAGCAGTAAATGCGGACACGAAGTCCCTAAAGCAGTAAATGCTAGGCCGAAGCCCGTGGAAAGCAGTAAATGCGGACACGAAGTCCGGGCACCCGAAGTCCCTAAAGCAGTAAATGCTAGGCCGAAGCTCGTGGAAAGCAGTAAATGCGGACACGAAGTCCGGTGACCCGAAGTCCATAAAGCAGTAAATGCTAGGCCGAAGCCCGTGGAAAGCAGAAAATGCGGACACGAAGTCCGGGCACCCGAAGTCCCTAAAGCAGTAAATGCTAGGCCGAAGCCCGTGGAAAGCAGTAAATGCGGACACGAAGTCCGGGGACCCGAAGTCCCTATAGCAGTAAATGCTAGGCCGAAGCCCGTGGAAAGCAGTAAATGCGGACACGAAGTCCGGGGACCCGAAGTCCATAAAGCAGTAAATGCTAGGCCGAAGCCCGTGGAAAGCAGAAAATGCGGACACGAAGTCCGGGCACCCGAAGTCCCTAAAGCAGTAAATGCTAGGCCGACGCCCGTGGAAAGCAGTAAAGTGCGGACCCGAAGTCCCTAAAGCAGTAAATGCTAGGCCGAAGCCCGTGGAAAGCAGTAAATGCGGACACGAAGTCCGGGGACCCGAAGTCCCTAAAGCAGTAAATGCTAGGCCGAAGCCCGTGGAAAGCAGTAAATGCGGACACGAAGTCCGGGGACCCGAAGTCCCTATAGCAGTAAATGCTAGGCCGAAGCCCGTGGAAAGCAGTAAATGCGGACACGAAGTCCGGGGACCCGAAGTCCCTAAAGCAGTAAATGCTAGGCCGAAGCCCGTGGAAAGCAGTAAATGCGGACACGAAGTCCGGGACCCGAAGTCCCTAAAGCAGTAAATGCTAGGCCGAAGCCCGTGGAAAGCAGTAAATGCGGACACGAAGTCCGGGACCCGAAGTCCCTAAAGCAGTAAATGCTAGGCCGAAGCCCGTGGAAAGCAGTAAATGCGGACACGAAGTCCGGGCACCCGAAGTCCCTAAAGCAGTAAATGCTAGGCCGAAGCCCGTGGAAAGCAGTAAAGTGCGGACACGAAGTCCGGGACCCGAAGTCCCTAAAGCAGTAAATGCTAGGCCGAAGCCCGTGGAAAGCAGTAAATGCGGACACGAAGTCCGGGGACCCGAAGTCCCTAAAGCAGTAAATGCTAGGCCGAAGCCCGTGGAAAGCAGTAAATGCGGACACGAAGTCCGGGCACCCGAAGTCCCTAAAGCAGTAAATGCTAGGCCGAAGCCCGTGGAAAGCAGTAAATGCGGACACGAAGTCCCTAAAGCAGTAAATGCTAGGCCGAAGCCCGTGGAAAGCAGTAAATGCGGACACGAAGTCCGGGCACCCGAAGTCCCTAAAGCAGTAAATGCTAGGCCGAAGCCCGTGGAAAGCAGTAAATGCGGACACGAAGTCCGGGGACCCGAAGTCCCTATAGCAGTAAATGCTAGGCCGAAGCCCGTGGAAAGCAGTAAATGCGGACACGAACTCCGGGGACTCGAAGTCCATAAAGCAGTAAATGCTAGGCCGAAGCCCGTGGAAAGCAGTAAATGCGGACACGAAGTCCGGGCACCCGAAGTCCCTAAAGCAGTAAATGCTAGGCCGAAGCCCGTGGAAAGCAGTAAAGTGCGGACCCGAAGTCCCTAAAGCAGTAAATGCTAGGCCGAAGCCCGTGGAAAGCAGTAAATGCGGACACGAAGTCCGGGGACCCGAAGTCCCTAAAGCAGTAAATGCTAGGCCGAAGCCCGTGGAAAGCAGTAAAGTGCGGACACGAAGTCCGGGGACCCGAAGTCCCTATAGCAGTAAATGCTAGGCCGAAGCCCGTGGAAAGCAGTAAATGCGGACACGAAGTCCGGGCACCCGAAGTCCACAAAGCAGTAAATGCTAGGCCGAAGCCCGTGGAAAGCAGTAAATGCGGACACGAAGTCCGGTGACCCGAAGTCCATAAAGCAGTAAATGCTAGGCCGAAACCCGTGGAAAGCAGTAAATGCGGACACGAAGTCCGGGCACCCGAAGTCCCTAAAGCAGTAAATGCTAGGCCGAAAGCCGTGGAAAGCAGTAAAGTGCGGTCACGAAGTCCGGGGACCCGAAGTCCCTATAGCAGTAAATGCTAGGCCGAAGCCCGTGGAAAGCAGTAAATGCGGACACGAAGTCCGGGGACCCGAAGTCCATAAAGCAGTAAATGCTAGGCCGAACCCGTGGAAAGCAGTAAATGCGGACACGAAGTCCGGGACCCGAAGTCCCTATAGCAGTAAATGCTAGGCCGAAGCCCGTGGAAAGCAGTAAATGCGGACACGAACTCCGGGGACTCGAAGTCCATAAAGCAGTAAATGCTAGGCCGAAGCCCGTGGAAAGCAGAAAATGCGGACACGAAGTCCGGGCCCGAAGTCCCTAAAGCAGTAAATGCTAGGCCGACGCCCGTGGAAAGCAGTAAAGTGCGGACCCGAAGTCCCTAAAGCAGTAAATGCTAGGCCGAAGCCCGTGGAAAGCAGTAAATGCGGACACGAAGTCCGGGGACCCGAAGTCCCTAAAGCAGTAAATGCTAGGCCGAAGCCCGTGGAAAGCAGTAAATGCGGACACGAAGTCCGGGACCCGAAGTCCCATAGCAGTAAATGCTAGGCCGAAGCCCGTGGAAAGCAGTAACGGACACGAAGTCCGGGCACCCGAAGTCCCTAAAGCAGTAAATGCTAGGCCGAAGCCCGTGGAAAGCATAAAGTGCGGACACGAAGTCCGGGACCCGAAGTCCCTAAAGCAGTAAATGCTAGGCCGAAGCCCGTGGAAAGCAGTAAATGCGGACACGAAGTCCGGGGACCCGAAGTCCAAAGCAGTAAATGCTAGGCCGAAGCCCGTGGAAAGCAGAAAATGCGGACACGAAGTCCCTAAAGCAGTAAATGCTAGGCCGAAGCCCGTGGAAAGCAGTAAATGCGGACACGAAGTCCGGGACCCGAAGTCCCTATAGCAGTAAATGCTAGGCCCCGAAGCCCGTGGAAAGCAGTAAATGCGGACACGAACTCCGGGGACCCGAAGTCCCTAAGCAGTAAATGCTAGGCCGAAGCCCGTGGAAAGCAGAAAATGCGGACACGAAGTCCGGGCACCCGAAGTCCCTAAAGCAGTAAATGCTAGGCCGAAGCCCGTGGAAAGCAGTAAAGTGCGGACACGAAGTCCCTAAACCAGTAAATGCTAGGCCGAAGCCCGTGGAAAGCAGTAAATGCGGACACGAAGTCCGGGCACCCGAAGTCCCTAAAGCAGTAAATGCTAGGCCGAAGCCCGTGGAAAGCAGTAAAGCGCGGACACGAAGTCCGGGGACCCGAAGTCCCTATAGCAGTAAATGCTAGGCCGAAGCCCGTGGAAAGCAGTAAATGCGGACACGAAGTCCGGGGACCCGAAGTCCCTAAAGCAGTAAATGCTAGGCCGAAGCCCGTGGAAAGCAGTAAATGCGGACACGAAGTCCGGGCACCCGAAGTCCCTAAAGCAGTAAATGCTAGGCCGAAGCCCGTGGAAAGCAGTAAATGCGGACTCGAAGTCCCTAAAGCAGTAAATGCTAGGCCGAAGCCCGTGGAAAGCAGTAAATGCGGACACGAAGTCCGGGGACCCGAAGTCCCTAAAGCAGTAAATGCTAGGCCGAAGCCCGTGGAAAGCAGTAAATGCGGACACGAAGTCCGGGGACCCGAAGTCCCTAAAGCAGTAAATGCTAGGCCGAAGCCCGTGGAAAGCAGTAAATGCGGACACGAAGTCCGGGACCCGAAGTCCCTAAAGCAGTAAATGCTAGGCCGAAGCCCGTGGAAAGCAGTAAATGCGGACACGAAGTCCGGGACCCGAAGTCCCTAAAGCAGTAAATGCTAGGCCGAAGCCCGTGGAAAGCAGTAAATGCGGACACGAAGTCCGGGACCCGAAGTCCCTAAAGCAGTAAATGCTAGGCCGAAGCCCGTGGAAAGCAGTAAATGCGGACACGAAGTCCGGGCACCCGAAGTCCCTAAAGCAGTAAATGCTAGGCCGAACCCGTGGAAAGCAGTAAATGCGGACACGAAGTCCGGGACCCGAAGTCCCTAAAGCAGTAAATGCTAGGCCGAAACCCGTGGAAAGCAGTAAATGCGGACACGAAGTCCGGGGACCCGAAGTCCCTAAAGCAGTAAATGCTAGGCCGAAGCCCGTGGAAAGCAGTAAATGCGGACACGAAGTCCGGGGAACCGAAGTCCCTAAAGCAGTAAATGCTAGGCCGAAGCCCGTGGAAAGCAGTAAAGTGCGGACACGAAGTCCGGGCACCCGAAGTCCCTAAAGCAGTAAATGCTAGGCCGACGCCCGTGGAAAGCAGTAAAGTGCGGACCCGAAGTCCCTAAAGCAGTAAATGCTAGGCCGAAGCCCGTGGAAAGCAGTAAATGCGGACACGAAGTCCGGGGACCCGAAGTCCCTAAAGCAGTAAATGCTAGGCCGAAGCCCGTGGAAAGCAGTAAATGCGGACACGAAGTCCGGGCACCCGAAGTCCCTAAAGCAGTAAATGCTAGGCCGAAGCCCGTGGAAAGCAGTAAATGCGGACACGAAGTCCGGGGACCCGAAGTCCCTAAAGCAGTAAATGCTAGGCCGAAGCCCGTGGAAAGCAGTAAATGCGGACACGAAGTCCGGACCCGAAGTCCCTAAAGCAGTAAATGCTAGGCCGAAGCCCGTGGAAAGCAGTAAATGCGGACACGAAGTCCGGGACCCGAAGTCCCTAAAGCAGTAAATGCTAGGCCGAAGCCCGTGGAAAGCAGAAATGCGGACACGAAGTCCCTAAAGCAGTAAATGCTAGGCCGAAGCCCGTGGAAAGCAGTAAATGCGGACACGAAGTCCGGGGACCCGAAGTCCCTAAAGCAGTAAATGCTAGGCCGAAGCCCGTGGAAAGCAGTAAATGCGGACACGAAGTCCGGGGACCCGAAGTCCCTAAAGCAGTAATGCTAGGCCGAAGCCCGTGGAAAGCAGAAAATGCGGACACGAAGTCCGGGACCCGAAGTCCCTAAAGCAGTAATGCTAGGCCGACGCCCGTGGAAAGCAGTAAATGCGGACACGAAGTCCCTAAAGCAGTAAATGCTAGGCCGAAGCCCGTGGAAAGCAGTAAATGCGGACACGAAGTCCGGGGACCCGAAGTCCCTAAAGCAGTAAATGCTAGGCCGAAGCCCGTGGAAAGCAGTAAAGTGCGGACACGAAGTCCGGGGACCCGAAGTCCCTAAAGCAGTAAATGCTAGGCCGAAGCCCGTGGAAAGCAGTAAATGGGGACACGATCTCCGGGGACCCGAAGTCCCTAAAGCAGTAAATGCTAGGCAGATGCCCGTGGAAAGCAGTAAAGTGCGGACACGAAGTCCGGGGACCCGAAGTCCCTAAAGCAGTAAATGCTAGGCCGAAGCTCGTGGAAAGCAGTAAATGGGGACACGAAGTCCGGGGACCCGAAGTCCCTAAAGCAGTAAATGCTAGGCCGAAGCCCGTGGAAAGCAGTAAATGCGGACACGAAGTCCGGGGACCCGATGTCCCTAAAGCAGTAAATGCTAGGCCGAAGCCCGTGGAAAGCAGTAAATGCGGACACGAAGTCCGGGGACCCGAAGTCCCTAAAGCAGTAAATGCTAGGCCGAAGCCCGTGGAAAGCAGTAAATGCGGACACGAAGTCCGGGACCCGAAGTCCCTAAAGCAGTAAATGCTAGGCCGAAGCCCGTGGAAAGCAGAAATGCGGACACGAAGTCCGGGACCCGAAGTCCCTAAAGCAGTAAATGCTAGGCCGAAGCCCGTGGAAAGCAGTAAATGCGGACACGAAGTCCGGGACCCGAAGTCCCTAAAGCAGTAAATGCTAGGCGAAGCCCGTGGAAAGCAGTAAATGCGGACACGAAGTCCGGGACCCGAAGTCCCTAAGCAGTAAATGCTAGGCCGAAGCCCGTGAAGCAGAAAATGCGGACACGAAGTCCGGGCACCCGAAGTCCCTAAAGCAGTAAATGCTAGGCCGAAGCCCGTGGAAAGCAGTAAAGTGCGGACACGAAGTCCGGGGACCCGAAGTCCCTATAGCAGTAAATGCTAGGCCGAAGCCCGTGGAAAGCAGTAAATGCGGACACGAACTCCGGGGACTCGAAGTCCATAAAGCAGTAAATGCTAGGCCGTAGCCCGTGGAAAGCAGAAAATGCGGACACCAAGTCCGGGCACCCGAAGTCCCTAAAGCAGTAAATGCTAGGCCGACGCCCGTGGAAAGCAGTAAAGTGCGGACCCGAAGTCCCTAAAGCAGTAAATGCTAGGCCGAAGCCCGAGAAAGCAGTAAATGCGGACACGAAGTCCGGGGACCCGAAGTCCCTAAAGCAGTAAATGCTAGGCCGAAGCCCGTGGAAAGCAGTAAATGCGGACACGAACTCCGGGGACCCGAAGTCCCTAAAGCTGTAAATGCTAGGCCGAAGCCCGTGGAAAGCAGTAAATGCGGACACGAACTCCGGGGACCCGAAGTCCCTAAAGCTGTAAATGCTAGGCCGAAGCCCGTGGAAAGCAGTAAATGCGGACACGAAGTCCGGGACCCGAAGTCCCTAAAGCAGTAAATGCTAGGCCGAAGCCCGTGGAAAGCAGTAAATGCGGACACGAGTCCGGGGACCCGAAGTCCCTAAAGCAGTAAATGCTAGGCCGAAGCCCGTGGAAAGCAGAAAATGCGGACACGAAGTCCGGGCACCCGAAGTCCCTAAAGCAGTAAATGCTAGGCCGAACCCGTGGAAAGCAGTAAATGCGGACACGAAGTCCGGGACCCGAAGTCCCTAAAGCAGTAAATGCTAGGCCGAAGCCCGTGGAAAGCAGTAAATGCGGACACGAAGTCCGGGGACCCGAAGTCCCTAAAGCAGTAAATGCTAGGCCGAACCCCGTGGAAGCAGTAAATGCGGACACGAAGTCCGGGGACCCGAAGTCCCTAAAGCAGTAAATGCTAGGCCGAAGCCCGTGGAAAGCAGTAAAGTGCGGACACGAAGTCCCTAAAGCAGTAAATGCTAGGCCGAAGCCCGTGGAAAGCAGTAAATGCGGACACGAAGTCCGGGGACCCGAAGTCCCTAAAGCAGTAAATGCTAGGCCGAAGCCCGTGGAAAGCAGTAAATGCGGACACGAAGTCCAGGGACCCGAAGTCCCTAAAGCAGTAAATGCTAGGCCGAAGCCCGTGGAAAGCAGTAAATGCGGACACGAACTCCGGGGACTCGAAGTCCATAAAGCAGTAAATGCTAGGCCGAAGCCCGTGGAAAGCAGAAAATTCGGACACGAAGTCCGGGCACCTGAAGTCCCTAAAGCAGTAAATGCTAGGCCGACGCCCGTGGAAAGCAGTAAAGTGCGGACCCGAAGTCCCTAAAGCAGTAAATGCTAGGCCGAAGCCCGTGGAAAGCAGTAAATGCGGACACGAAGTCCGGGGACCCGAAGTCCCTAAAGCAGTAAATGCTAGGCCGAAGCCCGTGGAAAGCAGTAAATGCGGACACGAAGTCCGGGACCCGAAGTCCCTAAAGCAGTAAATGCTAGGCCGAAGCCCGTGGAAAGCAGTAAATGCGGACACGAAGTCCGGGACCCGAAGTCCCAAAGCAGTAAATGCTAGGCCGAAGCCCGTGGAAAGCAGTAAATGCGGACACGAAGTCCGGGCACCCGAGTCCCTAAAGCAGTAAATGCTAGGCCGAGCCCGTGGAAAGCAGTAAATGCGGACACGAAGTCCGGGACCCGAAGTCCCTAAAGCAGTAAATGCTAGGCCGAAGCCCGTGGAAGCAGTAAATGCGGACACGAAGTCCGGGACCCGAAGTCCCTAAAGCAGTAAATGCTAGGCCGAAGCCCGTGGAAAGCAGTAAATGCGGACACGAAGTCCGGGACCCGAAGTCCCTAAAGCAGTAAATGCTAGGCCGAACCCCCGTGGAAAGCAGTAAGTGCGGACACGAAGTCCGGGACCCGAAGTCCCTATAGCAGTAAATGCTAGGCCGAAGCCCGTGGAAAGCAGTAAATGCGGACACGAACTCCGGGGACCCGAAGTCCCTAAAGCAGTAATGCTAGGCCGAAGCCCGTGGAAAGCAAAATGGCGGACACGAAGTCCGGGCCCGAAGTCCCTAAAGCAGTAAATGCTAGGCCGACGCCCGTGGAAAGCAGTAAAGTGCGGACACGAAGTCCCTAAAGCAGTAAATGCTAGGCCGAAGCCCGTGGAAAGCAGTAATGCGGACACGAAGTCCGGGACCCGAAGTCCCCTAAAGCAGTAAATGCTAGGCCGAAGCCCGTGGAAAGCAGTAAAGTGCGGACACGAAGTCCGGGGACCCGAAGTCCCTAAAGCAGTAAATGCTAGGCCGAAGCCCGTGGAAAGCAGTAAATGCGGACACGAAGTCCGGGACCCGAAGTCCCTAAAGCAGTAAATGCTAGGCCGAAGCCCGTGGAAAGCAGTAAATGCGGACACGAAGTCCGGGACCCGAAGTCCCTAAAGCAGTAAATGCTAGGCCGAAGCCCGTGGAAAGCAGTAAATGCGGACACGAAGTCCGGTGACCCGAAGTCCCTAAAGCAGTAAATGCTAGGCCGAAGCCCGTGGAAAGCAGAAATGCGGACACGAAGTCCCTAAAGCAGTAAATGCTAGGCCGAAGCCCGTGGAAAGCAGTAAATGCGGACACGAAGTCCGGGGACCCGAAGTCCCTAAAGCAGTAAATGCTAGGCCGAAGCCCGTGGAAAGCAGTAAATGCGGACACGAAGTCCGGTGACCCGAAGTCCATAAAGCAGTAAATGCTAGGCCGAAACCCGTGGAAAGCAGAAAATGCGGACACGAAGTCCGGGCACCCGAAGTCCCTAAAGCAGTAAATGCTAGGCCGAAACCCGTGGAAAGCAGTAAAGTGCGGACACGAAGTCCGGGGACCCGAAGTCCCTAAAGCAGTAAATGCTAGGCCGAAGCCCGTGGAAAGCAGTAAATGCGGACGAAGTCCGGGACCCGAAGTCCCTAAAGCAGTAAATGCTAGGCCGAAGCCCGTGGAAAGCAGTAAATGCGGACACGAAGTCCGGGGACCCGAAGTCCCTAAAGCAGTAAATGCTAGGCCGAAGCCCGTGGAAAGCAAAATGCGGACACGAAGTCCGGGGACCCGAAGTCCCTAAAGCAGTAAATGCTAGGGCGAAGCCCGTGGAAAGCAGAAATGCGGACACGAAGTCCGGGCACCCGAAGTCCCTAAAGCAGTAAATGCTAGGCCGCCGAAGCCCGTGGAAGCAGTAATGCGGACACGAAGTCCGGGGACCCGAAGTCCCAAAGCAGTAAATGCTAGGCCGAAGCCCGTGGAAAGCAGTAAATGCGGACACGAAGTCCGGGACCCGAAGTCCCTAAAGCAGTAAATGCTAGGCCGAAGCCCGTGAAAGCAGTAAAGTGCGGACACGAAGTCCGGGACCCGAAGTCCCTAAAGCAGTAAATGCTAGGCCGAAGCCCGTGGAAAGCAGTAAATGCGGACACGAAGTCCGGGGACCCGAAGTCCCTAAAGCAGTAAATGCTAGGCCGAAGCCCGTGGAAAGCAGTAATGCGGACACGAAGTCCGGGACCCGAAGTCCCTAAAGCAGTAAATGCTAGGCCGAAGCCCGTGGAAAGCAGTAATGCGGACACGAAGTCCGGGGACCCGAAGTCCCTAAAGCAGTAAATGCTAGGCCGAAGCCCGTGGAAAGCAGTAAATGCGGACACGAAGTCCGGGACCCCGAAGTCCCTAAAGCAGTAAATGCTAGGCCGAAGCCCGTGGAAAGCAGTAAATGCGGACACGAAGTCCGGGACCCGAAGTCCCTAAAAGCAGTAAATGCTAGGCCGAAGCCCGTGGAAAGCAGTAAATGCGGACACGAAGTCCGGGGACCCGAAGTCCCTAAGCAGTAAATGCTAGGCCGAAGCCCGTGGAAAGCATAAAGATGCGGACCCGAAGTCCCTAAAGCAGTAAATGCTAGGCCGAAGCCCGTGGAAAGCAGTAAATGCGGACACGAAGTCCGGGCACCCGAAGTCCCTAAAGCAGTAAATGCTAGGCCGAAGCCCGTGGAAGCAGAAAATGCGGACACGAAGTCCGGGCGGACCCGAAGTCCCTAAAGCATAAATGCTAGGCCGACCCCGTGGAAAGCAGTAAAGTGCGGACCCGAAGTCCCTAAAGCAGTAAATGCTAGGCCGAAGCCCGTGGAAAGCAGTAAATGCGGACACGAAGTCCGTGGACCCGAAGTCCCTAAAGCAGTAAATGCTAGGCCGAAGCCCGTGGAAAGCAGTAAATGCGGACACGAAGTCCGGGAACCCGAAGTCCCTAAAGCAGTAAATGCTAGGCCGAAGCCCGTGGAAAGCAGTAAATGCGGACACGAAGTCCGGGGACCCGAAGTCCCTAAAGCAGTAAATGCTAGGCCGAAGCCCGTGGAAAGCAGTAAATGCGGACACGAAGTCCGGGACCCGAAGTCCCAAAGCAGTAAATGCTAGGCCGAAGCCCGTGGAAAGCAGTAAATGCGGACACGAAGTCCGGTACCCGAAGTCCCTAAAGCAGTAAATGCTAGGCCAACCCGTGGAAAGCAGTAAATGCGGACACGAAGTCCGGGCACCCGAAGTCCCTAAAGCAGTAAATGCTAGGCCGAAGCCCGTGGAAAGCAGTAAATGCGGACACGAAGTCCGGGGACCCAAGTCCCTAAAGCAGTAAATGCTAGGCCGAAGCCCGTGGAAAGCAGTAAATGCGGACACGAAGTCCGGGGACCCGAAGTCCCTAAAGCAGTAAATGCTAGGCCGAAGCCCGTGGAAAGCAGTAAAGTGCGGACACGAAGTCCGGGACCCGAAGTCCCTAAAGCAGTAAATGCTAGGTAGGCGAAGCCCGTGGAAAGCAGTAAATGCGGACACGAAGTCCGGGACCCGAAGTCCCTAAAGCAGTAAATGCTAGGCCGAAGCCCGAAGAAAGCCGTGTAAAGCAAAAATGCGGACACGAAGTCCGGGGACCCGAAGTCCCTAAAGCAGTAAATGCTAGGCCGAAACCCGTGGAAAGCAGTAAAATGCGGACACGAAGTCCGGGACCCGAAGTCCCTAAGCAGTAAATGCTAGGCCGAAGCCCGTGGAAAGCAGTAAATGCGGACACGAAGTCCGGGACCCGAAGTCCCTAAAGCAGTAAATGCTAGGCCGAAGCCCGTGGAAAGCAGTAAATGCGGACACGAAGTCCGGGACCCGAAGTCCCTAAAGCAGTAAATGCTAGGCCGAAGCCCGTGGAAAGCAGTAAATGCGGACACGAAGTCCGGGGACCCGAAGTCCCTAAAGCAGTAAATGCTAGGCCGAAGCCCGTGGAAAGCAGTAAATGCGGACACGAAGTCCGGGACCCGAAGTCCCTAAGCAGTAAATGCTAGGCCGAAGCCCGTGGAAAGCAGTAAATGCGGACACGAAGTCCGGGGACCCGAAGTCCCTAAAGCAGTAAATGCTAGGCCGAAGCCCGTGGAAAGCAGTAAAATGCGGACACGAAGTCCGGGACCCGAAGTCCCTAAAGCAGTAAATGCTAGGCGAAGCCACCCGTGGAAAGCAAAACATGCGGACCCGAAGTCCCTAAGCAGTAATGCTAGGCCGAAGCCCGTGGAAAGCAGTAAATGCGGACACGAAGTCCGGGACCCGAAGTCCCTAAAGCAGTAAATGCTAGGCCGAAGCCCGTGGAAAGCAGTAAATGCGGACACGAAGTCCGGGGACCCGAAGTCCCTAAAGCAGTAAATGCTAGGCCGAGCCGTGGAAAGCAGTAATGCGGACACGAAGTCCGACCCCGAAGTCCCAAAGCAGTAAATGCTAGGCCGAAGCCCGTGGAAAGCAGTAAATGCGGACACGAAGTCCGGGGACCCGAAGTCCCTAAAGCAGTAAATGCTAGGCCGAAGCCCGTGGAAAGCAGTAAATGCGGACACGAAGTCCGGGCACCCGAAGTCCCTAAAGCAGTAAATGCTAGGCCGAAGCCCGTGGAAAGCAGTAAATGCGGACACGAAGTCCGGGACCCGAAGTCCCTAAGCAGTAAATGCTAGGCCGAACCCGTGGAAAGCAGTAAATGCGGACACGAAGTCCGGGACCCGAAGTCCCTAAGCAGTAAATGCTAGGCCGAAACCCGTGGAAAGCAGAAAATGCGGACACGAAGTCCGGGCACCCGAAGTCCCTATAGCAGTAAATGCTAGGCCGAAGCCCGTGGAAAGCAGTAAATGCGGACACGAACTCCGGGGACTCGAAGTCCATAAAGCAGTAAATGCTAGGCCGAAGCCCGTGGAAAGCAGAAAATGCGGACACGAAGTCCGGGCACCCGAAGTCCCTAAAGCAGTAAATGCTAGGCCGACGCCCGTGGAAAGCAGTAAAGTGCGGACCCGAAGTCCCTAAAGCAGTAAATGCTAGGCCGAAGCCCGTGGAAAGCAGTAAATGCGGACACGAAGTCCGGGGACCCGAAGTCCCTAAAGCAGTAAATGCTAGGCCGAAGCCCGTGTAAAGCAGTAAAGTGCGGACACGAAGTCCGGGGACCCGAAGTCCCTAAAGCAGTAAATGCTAGGCCGAAGCCCGTGGAAAGCAGTAAATGCGGACACGAAGTCCGGGGACCCGAAGTCCCTAAAGCAGTAAATGCTAGGCCGAACCCCGTGGAAAGCAGTAAAGTGCGGACCCGAAGTCCAGGGACCCGAAGTCCCTAAAGCAGTAAATGCTAGGCCGAAGCTCGTGGAAAGCAGTAAATGCGGACACGAAGTCCGGTGACCCGAAGTCCATAAAGCAGTAAATGCTAGGCCGAAACCCGTGGAAAGCAGTAAAGTGCGGACACGAAGTCCGGGGACCCGAAGTCCCTATAGCAGTAAATGCTAGGCCGAAGCCCGTGGAAAGCAGTAAATGCGGACACGAACTCCGGGGACTCGAAGTCCATAAAGCAGTAAATGCTAGGCCGAAGCCCGTGGAAAGCAGAAAATGCGGACACGAAGTCCGGGCACCCGAAGTCCCTAAAGCAGTAAATGCTAGGCCGACGCCCGTGGAAAGCAGTAAAGTGCGGACACGAAGTCCCTAAAGCAGTAAATGCTAGGCCGAAGCCCGTGGATAGCAGTAAATGCGGACACGAAGTCCGGGCACCCGAAGTCCCTAAAGCAGTAAATGCTAGGCCGAAGCCCGTGGAAAGCAGTAAAGCGCGGACACGAAGTCCGGGGACCCGAAGTCCCTATAGCAGTAAATGCTAGGCCGAAGCCCGTGGAAAGCAGTAAATGCGGACACGAACTCCGGGGACTCGAAGTCCATAAAGCAGTAAATGCTAGGCCGAAGCCCGTGGAAAGCAGAAAATTCGGACACGAAGTCCGGGCACCTGAAGTCCCTAAAGCAGTAAATGCTAGGCCGACGCCCGTGGAAAGCAGTAAAGTGCGGACCCGAAGTCCCTAAAGCAGTAAATGCTAGGCCGAAGCCCGTGGAAAGCAGTAAATGCGGACACGAAGTCCGGGGACCCGAAGTCCCTAAAGCAGTAAATGCTAGGCCGAAGCCCGTGGAAAGCAGTAAATGCGGACACGAAGTCCGGGGACCCGAAGTCCCTATAGCAGTAAATGCTAGGCCGAAGCCCGTGGAAAGCAGTAAATGCGGACACGAAGTCCGTGGACCCGAAGTCCACAAAGCAGTAAATGCTAGGCCGAAGCCCGTGGAAAGCAGTAAATGCGGACACGAAGTCCGGGAACCCGAAGTCCCTAAAGCAGTAAATGCTAGGCCGAAGCCCGTGGAAAGCAGTAAATGCGGACACGAAGTCCGGGGACCCGAAGTCCCTAAAGCAGTAAATGCTAGGCCGAAGCCCGTGGAAAGCAGTAAATGCGGACACGAAGTCCGGGGACCCGAAGTCCCTAAAGCAGTAAATGCTAGGCCGAAGCCCGTGGAAAGCAGAAAATGCGGACACGAAGTCCGGGCACCCGAAGTCCCTAAAGCAGTAAATGCTAGGCCGACGCCCGTGGAAAGCAGTAAAGTGCGGACACGAAGTCCCTAAAGCAGTAAATGCTAGGCCGAAGCCCGTGGATAGCAGTAAATGCGGACACGAAGTCCGGGCACCCGAAGTCCCTAAAGCAGTAAATGCTAGGCCGAAGCCCGTGGAAAGCAGAAAATTCGGACACGAAGTTCGGGCACCTGAAGTCCCTAAAGCAGTAAATGCTAGGCCGACGCCCGTGGAAAGCAAGTAAAGTGCGGACTCGAAGTCCCTAAAGCAGTAAATGCTAGGCCGAAGCCCGTGGAAAGCAGTAAATGCGGACACGAAGTCCGGGCACCCGAAGTCCCTAAAGCAGTAAATGCTAGGCCGAAACCCGTGGAAAGCAGTAAAGTGCGGACACGAAGTCCGGGGACCCGAAGTCCCTAAAGCAGTAAATGCTAGGCCGAAGCCCGTGGAAAGCAGTAAATGCGGACACGAAGTCCGGGGACCCGAAGTCCCTAAAGCAGTAAATGCTAGGCCGAAGCCCGTGGAAAGCAGTAAATGCGGACACGAAGTCCGGGACCCGAAGTCCCAAAGCAGTAAATGCTAGGCCGAAGCCCGTGGAAAGCAGTAAATGCGGACACGAAGTCCGGGAACCCGAAGTCCCTAAAGCAGTAAATGCTAGGCCGAAGCCCGTGGAAAGCAGTAAATGCGGACACGAAGTCCGGGCACCCGAAGTCCCTAAAGCAGTAAATGCTAGGCCGAAGCCCGTGGAAAGCAGTAAATGCGGACACGAAGTCCGGGCACCCGAAGTCCCTAAAGCAGTAAATGCTAGGCCGAAGCCCGTGGAAAGCAGTAAATGCGGACACGAAGTCCGGGGACCCGAAGTCCCTAAAGCAGTAAATGCTAGGCCGAAGCCCGTGGAAAGCAGTAAATGCGGACACGAAGTCCGGGACCCGAAGTCCCTAAAGCAGTAAATGCTAGGCCGAAGCCCGTGGAAAGCAGTAAATGCGGACACGAAGTCCGGGGACCCGAAGTCCCTAAAGCAGTAAATGCTAGGCCGAAGCCCGTGGAAAGCAGAAATGCGGACACGAAGTCCGGGGACCCGAAGTCCCTAAAGCAGTAAATGCTAGGCCGAAGCCCGTGGAAAGCAGTAAATGCGGACACGAAGTCCGGGACCCGAAGTCCCTAAAGCAGTAAATGCTAGGCCGAAGCCCGTGGAAAGCAGTAAATGCGGACACGAAGTCCGGGACCCGAAGTCCCTAAAGCAGTAAATGCTAGGCCGAAGCCCGTGGAAAGCAGTAAATGCGGACACGAAGTCCGGGGACCCGAAGTCCCTAAAGCAGTAAATGCTAGGCCGAAGCCCGTGGAAAGCAGTAAAGTGCGGACACGAAGTCCGGGACCCGAAGTCCCTAAAGCAGTAAATGCTAGGCCGAAGCCCGTGGAAAGCAGTAAATGCGGACACGAAGTCCGGGACCCGAAGTCCCTAAAGCAGTAAATGCTAGGCCGAAGCCCGTGGAAAGCAGTAAATGCGGACACGAAGTCCGGTGACCCGAAGTCCCTAAAGCAGTAAATGCTAGGCCGAAGCCCGTGGAAAGCAGTAAATGCGGACACGAAGTCCGGTGACACGAAGTCCCTAAAGCAGTAAATGCTAGGCCCAAGCCCGTCGAAAGCAGTAAATGCGGACACGAAGTCCCTAAAGCAGTAAATGCTAGGCCGAAGCCCGTGGAAAGCAGTAAATGCGGACACGAAGTTCGGTAACCCGAAGTCCCTAAAGCGGTAAATGCTAGGCCGAAACCCGTGGAAAGCAGTAAATGCGGACACGAAGTCCGGGGACCCGAAGTCCCTAAAGCAGTAAATGCTAGGCCGAAGCCCGTGGAAAGCAGAAAATGCGGACACGAAGTCCGGGCACCCGAAGTCCCTAAAGCAGTAAATGCTAGGCCGAAGCCCGTGGAAAGCAGTAAAGTGCGGACACGAAGTCCCTAAAGCAGTAAATGCTAGGCCGAAGCCCGTGGAAAGCAGTAAATGCGGACACGAAGTCCGGGCACCCGAAGTCCCTAAAGCAGTAAATGCTAGGCCGACGCCCGTGGAAAGCAGTAAAGTGCGGACACGAAGTCCCTAAAGCAGTAAATGCTAGGCCGAAGCCCGTGGATAGCAGTAAATGCGGACACGAAGTCCGGGGACCCGAAGTCCCTAAAGCAGTAAATGCTAGGCCGAAGCCCGTGGAAAGCAGAAAATTCGGACACGAAGTTCGGGCACCTGAAGTCCCTAAAGCAGTAAATGCTAGGCCGACGCCCGTGGAAAGCAAGTAAAGTGCGGACTCGAAGTCCCTAAAGCAGTAAATGCTAGGCCGAAGCCCGTGGAAAGCAGTAAATGCGGACACGAAGTCCGGGGACCCGAAGTCCCTATAGCAGTAAATGCTAGGCCGAAGCCCGTGGAAAGCAGTAAATGCGGACACGAAGTCCGGGGACCCGAAGTCCCTATAGCAGTAAATGCTAGGCCGAAGCCCGTGGAAAGCAGTAAATGCGGACACGAAGTCCGGGGACCCGAAGTCCCTATAGCAGTAAATGCTAGGCCGAAGCCCGTGGAAAGCAGTAAATGCGGACACGAAGTCCGTGGACCCGAAGTCCACAAAGCAGTAAATGCTAGGCCGAAGCCCGTGGAAAGCAGTAAATGCGGACACGAAGTCCGGGGACCCGAAGTCCCTAAAGCAGTAAATGCTAGGCCGAAGCCCGTGGAAAGCAGTAAATGCGGACACGAAGTCCGGGCACCCGAAGTCCCTAAAGCAGTAAATGCTAGGCCGAAGCCCGTGGAAAGCAGTAAATGCGGACACGAAGTCCGGGCACCCGAAGTCCCTAAAGCAGTAAATGCTAGGCCGAAGCCCGTGGAAAGCAGTAAATGCGGACACGAAGTCCGGGACCCGAAGTCCCTAAAGCAGTAAATGCTAGGCCGAAGCCCGTGGAAAGCAGTAAATGCGGACACGAAGTCCGGGACCCGAAGTCCCTAAAGCAGTAAATGCTAGGCCGAAGCCCGTGGAAAGCAGTAAATGCGGACACGAAGTCCGGGGACCCGAAGTCCATAAAGCAGTAAATGCTAGGCCGAAGCCCGTGGAAAGCAGTAAATGCGGACACGAAGTCCGGGACCCGAAGTCCCTAAAGCAGTAAATGCTAGGCCGAAGCCCGTGGAAAGCAGTAAATGCGGACACGAAGTCCGGGACCCGAAGTCCCTAAAGCAGTAAATGCTAGGCCGAAGCCCGTGGAAAGCAGTAAATGCGGACACGAAGTCCGGGACCCGAAGTCCCTAAAGCAGTAAATGCTAGGCCGAAGCCCGTGGAAAGCAGTAAATGCGGACACGAAGTCCGGGGACCCGAAGTCCCTAAAGCAGTAAATGCTAGGCCGAAGCCCGTGTAAAGCAGTAAAGTGCGGACACGAAGTCCGGGGACCCGAAGTCCCTATAGCAGTAAATGCTAGGCCGAAGCCCGTGGAAAGCAGTAAATGCGGACACGAAGTCTGGGTACCCGAAGTCCCTAAAGCAGTAAATGCTAGGCCGAACCCCGTGGAAAGCAGTAAAGTGCGGACCCGAAGTCCAAGGACCCGAAGTCCCTAAAGCAGTAAATGCTAGGCCGAAGCCCGTGGAAAGCAGTAAATGCGGACACGAAGTCCGGTGACCCGAAGTCCATAAAGCAGTAAATGCTAGGCCGAAACCCGTGGAAAGCAGAAAATGCGGACACGAAGTCCCTAAAGCAGTAAATGCTAGGCCGAAACCCGTGGAAAGCAGTAAAGTGCGGACACGAAGTCCGGGGACCCGAAGTCCCTATAGCAGTAAATGCTAGGCCGAAGCCCGTGGAAAGCAGTAAATGCGGACACGAAGTCCGGTGACCCGAAGTCCATAAAGCAGTAAATGCTAGGCCGAAACCCGTGGAAAGCAGAAAATGCGGACACGAAGTCCGGGCACCCGAAGTCCCTAAAGCAGTAAATGCTAGGCCGAAGCCCGTGGAAAGCAGTAAAGTGCGGACACGAAGTCCCTAAAGCAGTAAATGCTAGGCCGAAGCCCGTGGAAAGCAGTAAATGCGGACACGAAGTCCGGGGACCCGAAGTCCCTAAAGCAGTAAATGCTAGGCCGAAGCCCGTGGAAAGCAGTAAAGTGCGGACACGAAGTCCCTAAAGCAGTAAATGCTAGGCCGAAGCCCGTGGAAAGCAGTAAATGCGGACACGAAGTCCGGGGACCCGAAGTCCCTAAAGCAGTAAATGCTAGGCCGAAGCCCGTGGAAAGCAGAAAATGCGGACACGAAGTCCGGGCACCCGAAGTCCCTAAAGCAGTAAATGCTAGGCCGAAGCCCGTGGAAAGCAGTAAAGTGCGGACCCGAAGTCCCTAAAGCAGTAAATGCTAGGCCGAAGCCCGTGGAAAGCAGTAAATGCGGACACGAAGTCCGGGGACCCGAAGTCCCTAAAGCAGTAAATGCTAGGCCGAAGCCCGTGGAAAGCAGTAAATGCGGACACGAAGTCCGGGGACCCGAAGTCCCTAAAGCAGTAAATGCTAGGCCGAAGCCCGTGGAAAGCAGTAAATGCGGACACGAAGTCCGGGGACCCGAAGTCCCTAAAGCAGTAAATGCTAGGCCGAAGCCCGTGGAAAGCAGTAAATGCGGACACGAAGTCCGGGGACCCGAAGTCCATAAAGCAGTAAATGCTAGGCCGAAGCCCGTGGAAAGCAGTAAATGCGGACACGAAGTCCGGGGACCCGAAGTCCCTAAAGCAGTAAATGCTAGGCCGAAGCCCGTGGAAAGCAGAAAATGCGGACACGAAGTCCCTAAAGCAGTAAATGCTAGGCCGAAGCCCGTGGAAAGCAGTAAATGCGGACACGAAGTCCGGGGACCCGAAGTCCCTAAAGCAGTAAATGCTAGGCCGAAGCCCGTGGAAAGCAGTAAATGCGGACACGAAGTCCGGGGACCCGAAGTCCCATAAAGCAGTAAATGCTAGGCCGAAGCCCGTGGAAAGCAGTAAATGCGGACACGAAGTCCGGGACCCGAAGTCCCTAAAGCAGTAAATGCTAGGCCGAAGCCCGTGGAAAGCAGTAAATGCGGACACGAAGTCCGGGGACCCGAAGTCCTAAAGCAGTAAATGCTAGGCCGAAGCCCGTGGAAAGCAGAAATGCGGACACGAAGTCCCTAAAGCAGTAAATGCTAGGCCGAAGCCCGTGGAAAGCAGTAAATGCGGACACGAAGTCCGGGGACCCGAAGTCCCTAAAGCAGTAAATGCTAGGCCGAAGCCCGTGGAAAGCAGTAAATGCGGACACGAAGTCCGGGGACCCGAAGTCCATAAAGCAGTAAATGCTAGGCCGAAGCCCGTGGAAAGCAGTAAATGCGGACACGAAGTCCGGGGACCCGAAGTCCCTAAAGCAGTAAATGCTAGGCCGAAGCCCGTGGAAAGCAGTAAATGCGGACACGAAGTCCGGGACCCGAAGTCCCTAAAGCAGTAAATGCTAGGCCGAAGCCCGTGGAAAGCAGTAAAGTGCGGACACGAAGTCCCTAAAGCAGTAAATGCTAGGCCGAAGCCCGTGGAAAGCAGTAAATGCGGACACGAAGTCCGGGGACCCGAAGTCCCTAAAGCAGTAAATGCTAGGCCGAAGCCCGTGGAAAGCAGTAAAGTGCGGACACGAAGTCCCTAAAGCAGTAAATGCTAGGCCGAAGCCCGTGGAAAGCAGTAAATGCGGACACGAAGTCCGGGGACCCGAAGTCCCTAAAGCAGTAAATGCTAGGCCGAAGCCCGTGGAAAGCAGTAAAGTGCGGACCCGAAGTCCCTAAAGCAGTAAATGCTAGGCCGAAGCCCGTGGAAAGCAGTAAATGCGGACACGAAGTCCGGGGACCCGAAGTCCCTAAAGCAGTAAATGCTAGGCCGAAGCCCGTGGAAAGCAGTAAATGCGGACACGAAGTCCGGGGACCCGAAGTCCCTAAAGCAGTAAATGCTAGGCCGAAGCCCGTGGAAAGCAGTAAAGTGCGGACCCGAAGTCCCTAAAGCAGTAAATGCTAGGCCGAAGCCCGTGGAAAGCAGTAAATGCGGACACGAAGTCCGGGGACCCGAAGTCCCTAAAGCAGTAAATGCTAGGCCGAAGCCCGTGGAAAGCAGTAAATGCGGACACGAAGTCCGGGGACCCGAAGTCCCTAAAGCAGTAAATGCTAGGCCGAAGCCCGTGGAAAGCAGTAAATGCGGACACGAAGTCCGGGGACCCGAAGTCCCTAAAGCAGTAAATGCTAGGCCGAAGCCCGTGGAATGGAGTAAATGCGGACACGAAGTCCGGGACCCGAAGTCCCTAAAGCAGTGAATGCTAGGCCGAAACCCGTGGAAAGCAGTAAATGCGGACACGAAGTCCGGGGACCCGAAGTCCCTATAGCGGTAAATGCTAGGCCGAAGCCCGTGGAAAGCAGTAAATGCGGACACGAAGTCCGGGGACCCGAAGTCCATAAAGCAGTAAATGCTAGGCCGAAGCCCGTGGAAAGCAGAAAATTCGGACACGAAGTCCGGGCACCTGAAGTCCCTAAAGCAGTAAATGCTAGGCCGAAGCCCGTGGAAAGCAGTAAATGCGGACACGAAGTCCGGGGACCCGAAGTCCCTAAAGCAGTAAATGCTAGGCCGAAGCCCGTGTAAAGCAGTAAAGTGCGGACACGAAGTCCGGGGACCCGAAGTCCCTATAGCAGTAAATGCTAGGCCGAAGCCCGTGGAAAGCAGTAAATGCGGACACGAAGTCCGGGGACCCGAAGTCCCTAAAGCAGTAAATGCTAGGCCGAAGCCCGTGGAAAGCAGTAAATGCGGACACGAAGTCCGGGCACCCGAAGTCCCTAAAGCAGTAAATGCTAGGCCGAAGCCCGTGGAAAGCAGTAAATGCGGACACGAAGTCCGGGGACCCGAAGTCCCTAAAGCAGTAAATGCTAGGCCGAAGCCCGTGGAAAGCAGTAAATGCGGACACGAAGTCCGGGGACCCGAAGTCCTAAAGCAGTAAATGCTAGGCCGAAGCCCGTGGAAAGCAGTAAATGCGGACACGAAGTCCGGGGACCCGAAGTCCCTAAAGCAGTAAATGCTAGGCCGAAGCCCGTGGAAAGCAGTAAAGTGCGGACACGAAGTCCGGGGACCCGAAGTCCCTAAAGCAGTAAATGCTAGGCCGAAGCCCGTGGAAAGCAGTAAATGCGGACACGAAGTCCGGGGACCCGAAGTCCCTAAAGCAGTAAATGCTAGGCCGAAGCCCGTGGAAAGCAGTAAATGCGGACACGAAGTCCGGGGACCCGAAGTCCCTAAAGCAGTAAATGCTAGGCCGAAGCCCGTGGAAAGCAGTAAATGCGGACACGAAGTCCGGGGACCCGAAGTCCCTAAAGCAGTAAATGCTAGGCCGAAGCCCGTGGAAAGCAGAAAAGTGCGGACCCGAAGTCCCTAAAGCAGTAAATGCTAGGCCGAAGCCCGTGGAAAGCAGTAAAGTGCGGACCCGAAGTCCGGGGACCCGAAGTCCCTAAAGCAGTAAATGCTAGGCCGAAGCTCGTGGAAAGCAGTAAATGCGGACACGAAGTCCGGTGACCCGAAGTCCATAAAGCAGTAAATGCTAGGCCGAAGCCCGTGGAAAGCAGAAAATGCGGACACGAAGTCCGGGCACCCGAAGTCCCTAAAGCAGTAAATGCTAGGCCGAAGCCCGTGGAAAGCAGTAAAGTGCGGACACGAAGTCCCTAAAGCAGTAAATGCTAGGCCGAAGCCCGTGGAAAGCAGTAAATGCGGACACGAAGTCCGGGGACCCGAAGTCCCTAAAGCAGTAAATGCTAGGCCGAAGCCCGTGGAAAGCAGTAAATGCGGACACGAAGTCCGGTGACCCGAAGTCCCTAAAGCAGTAAATGCTAGGCCGAAGCCCGTGGAAAGCAGTAAATGCGGACACGAAGTCCGGGGACCCGAAGTCCCTAAAGCAGTAAATGCTAGGCCGAAGCCCGTGGAAAGCAGTAAATGCGGACACGAAGTCCGGGGACCCGAAGTCCCTAAAGCAGTAAATGCTAGGCCGAAGCCCGTGGAAAGCAGTAAATGCGGACACGAAGTCCGGGCACCCGAAGTCCCTAAAGCAGTAAATGCTAGGCCGAAGCCCGTGGAAAGCAGTAAATGCGGACACGAAGTCCGGGACCCGAAGTCCCTAAAGCAGTAAATGCTAGGCCGAAGCCCGTGGAAAGCAGTAAATGCGGACACGAAGTCCGGGGACCCGAAGTCCCTAAAGCAGTAAATGCTAGGCCGAAGCCCGTGGAAAGCAGTAAATGCGGACACGAAGTCCGGGGACCCGAAGTCCCTAAAGCAGTAAATGCTAGGCCGAAAGCCGTGGAAAGCAGTAAAGTGCGGACACGAAGTCCGGGGACCCGAAGTCCCTAAAGCAGTAAATGCTAGGCCGAAGCCCGTGGAAAGCAGTAAATGCGGACACGAAGTCCGGGACCCGAAGTCCCTAAAGCAGTAAATGCTAGGCCGAAGCCCGTGGAAAGCAGTAAATGCGGACACGAAGTCCGGGGACCCGAAGTCCCTAAAGCAGCAAATGCTAGGCCGACGCCCGTGGAAAGCAGTAAATGCGGGCACGAAGTCCGGGGACCCGAAGTCCCTTTAGCAGTAAATGCTAGGCCGAAGCCCGTGGAAAGCAGTAAAATGCGGACACGAAATCCCTAAAGCAGTAAATGCTAGGCCGAAGCCCGTGGAAAGCAGTAAATGCGGACACGAAGTCCGGGGACCCGAAGTCCCTAAAGCAGTAAATGCTAGGCCGAAGCCCGTGGAAAGCAGTAAATGCGGACACGAAGTCCGGGGACCCGAAGTCCATAAAGCAGTAAATGCTAGGCCGAAGCCCGTGGAAAGCAGAAAATGCGGACACGAAGTCCGGGCACCCGAAGTCCCTAAAGCAGTAAATGCTAGGCCGAAGCCCGTGGAAAGCAGTAAAGTGCGGACACGAAGTCCCTAAAGCAGTAAATGCTAGGCCGAAGCCCGTGGATAGCAGTAAATGCGGACACGAAGTCCGGGGACCCGAAGTCCCTAAAGCAGTAAATGCTAGGGGCCGAAAGCAGTAAAGCGGACAAATCCGGGACCCGAAGTCCCTAAAGCAGTAAATGCTAGGCCGAAGCCCGTGGAAAGCAGTAAAAGCGGACACGAAGTCCGGGGACCCGAAGTCCCTAAAGCAGTAAATGCTAGGCCGAAGCCCGTGGAAAGCAGTAAATGCGGACACGAAGTCCGGGACCCGAAGTCCATAAAGCAGTAAATGCTAGGCCGAAGCCCGTGGAAAGCAGTAAATGCGGACACGAAGTCCGGGGACCCGAAGTCCCTAAAGCAGTAAATGCTAGGCCGAAGCCCGTGGAAAGCAGTAAATGCGGACACGAAGTCCGGGACCCGAAGTCCCTAAAGCAGTAAATGCTAGGCCGAAGCCCGTGGAAAGCAAAAATGCGGACACGGAAGTCCCTAAAGCAGTAAATGCTAGGCCGAAGCCCGTGGAAAGCAGTAAATGCGGACACGAAGTCCGGGACCCGAAGTCCCTAAAGCAGTAAATGCTAGGCCGAAGCCCGTGGAAAGCAGTAAATGCGGACACGAAGTCCGGGGACCCGAAGTCCCTAAAGCAGTAAATGCTAGGCCGAAGCCGTGGAAAGCAGAAAATGCGGACACGAAGTCCGGGGACCCGAAGTCCCTAAAGCAGTAAATGCTAGGCCGAAGCCCGTGGAAAGCAGTAAAGTGACACCCGGACCCGAAGTCCCTAAAGCAGTAAATGCTAGGCCGAAGCCCGTGGAAAGCAGTAAATGCGGACACGAAGTCCGGCACCCGAAGTCCCTAAAGCAGTAAATGCGGCCGAAGCCCGTGGAAAGCAGTAAAGTGCGGACACGAAGTCCCTAAAGCAGTAAATGCTAGGCCGAAGCCCGTGGAAAGCAGTAAATGCGGACACGAAGTCCGGGGACCCGAAGTCCCTAAAGCAGTAAATGCTAGGCCGAAGCCCGTGGAAAGCAGAAAATGCGGACACGAAGTCGGGGCCCGAAGTCCCTAAGCAGTAAATGCTAGGCCGAACCCCGTGGAAAGCAGTAAAGTGCGGACCCGAAGTCCCTAAAGCAGTAAATGCTAGGCCGAAGCCCGTGGAAAGCAGTAAATGCGGACACGAAGTCCGGGGACCCGAAGTCCATAAAGCAGTAAATGCTAGGCCGAAGCCCGTGGAAAGCAGTAAATGCGGACACGAAGTCCGGGGACCCGAAGTCCCTAAAGCAGTAAATGCTAGGCCGAAGCCCGTGGAAAGCAGTAAATGCGGACACGAAGTCCGGGGACCCGAAGTCCCTAAAGCAGTAAATGCTAGGCCGAAGCCCGTGGAAAGCAGTAAATGCGGACACGAAGTCCGGGGACCCGAAGTCCCTAAAGCAGTAAATGCTAGGCCGAAGCCCGTGGAAAGCAGTAAATGCGGACACGAAGTCCGGGTACCCGAAGTCCCTAAAGCAGTAAATGCTAGGCCGAAGCCGTGGAAAGCAGTAAATGCGGACACGAAGTCCGGGCACCCGAAGTCCCTAAAGCAGTAAATGCTAGGCCGAAGCCCGTGGAAAGCAGTAAATGCGGACACGAAGTCCGGGGACCCGAAGTCCCTAAAGCAGTAAATGCTAGGCCGAAACCCGTGGAAAGCAGTAAATGCGGACACGAAGTCCGGGGACCCGAAGTCCCTAAAGCAGTAAATGCTAGGCCGAAGCCCGTGGAAAGCAGTAAAGTGCGGACACGAAGTCCGGGGACCCGAAGTCCTTAAAGCGGTAAATGCTAGGCCGAAGCCCGTGGAAAGCAGTAAATGCGGACACGAAGTCCGGGGACCCGAAGTCCCTAAAGCAGTAAATGCTAGGCCGAAGCCCGTGGAAAGCAATAAATGCGGACACGAAGTCCGGGGACCCGAAGTCCCTAAAGCAGTAAATGCTAGGCCGAAGCCCGTGGAAAGCAGTAAAGTGCGGACACGAAGTCCGGGGACCCGAAGTCTCTAAAGCAGTAAATGTTAGGCCGAAGCCCGTGGAAAGTAGTAAATGGGGACACGAACTCCGGGGTCCCGAAGTCCCTAAAGCAGTAAATGCCAGGCAGATGCACGTGGAAAGCAGTAAATGCGGACACGAAGTCCGGGGACCCGATGTCCCTAAAGCAGTAAATGCTAGGCCGAAGCCCGTGGAAAGCAGAAAAAAGTCCGGCCACGAAGTCCCTAAAGCAGTAAATGCTAGGCCGAAACCCGTGGAAAGCAGTAAAGTGCGGACACGAAGTCCGGGGACCCGAAGTCCCTATAGCAGTAAATGCTAGGCCGAAGCCCGTGGAAAGCAGTAAATGCGGACACGAACTCCGGGGACCGAAGCCCATAAAGCAGTAAATGCTAGGCCGAAGCCCGTGGAAAGCAGAAAATGCGGACACGAAGTCCGGGCACCCGAAGTCCCTAAAGCAGTAAATGCTAGGCCGACGCCCGTGGAAAGCAGTAAAGTGCGGACACGAAGTCCCAAGCAGTAAATGCTAGGCGAAGCCCGTGGAAAGCAGTAAATGCGGACACGAAGTCCGGGGACCCGAAGTCCCTAAAGCAGTAAATGCTAGGCCGAAGCCCGTGGAAAGCAGTAAAGTGCGGACACGAAGTCCGGGACCCGAAGTCCCTAAAGCAGTAAATGCTAGGCCGAAGCCCGTGGAAAGCAGTAAATGCGGACACGAAGTCCGGGGACCCGAAGTCCCTAAAGCAGTAAATGCTAGGCCGAAGCCCGTGGAAAGCAGTAAATGCGGACACGAAGTCCGGGGACCCGAAGTCCCTAAAGCAGTAAATGCTAGGCCGAAGCCCGTGTAAAGCAGTAAATTGCGGACACGAAGTCCGGGGACCCGAAGTCCATAAAGCAGTAAATGCTAGGCCGAAACCCGTGGAAAGCAGTAAAGTGCGGACACGAAGTCCGGGGACCCGAAGTCCCTATAGCAGTAAATGCTAGGCCGAAGCCCGTGGAAAGCAGTAAATGCGGACACGAAGTCCGGGGACCCGAAGTCCCTAAAGCAGTAAATGCTAGGCCGAAGCCCGTGGAAAGCAGTAAATGCGGACACGAAGTCCGGGGACCCGAAGTCCCTAAAGCAGTAAATGCTAGGCCGAAGCCCGTGGAAAGCAGTAAATGCGGACACGAAGTCCGGGGACCCGAAGTCCCTAAAGCAGTAAATGCTAGGCCGAAGCCCGTGGAAAGCAGTAAAATGCGGACACGAAGTCCGGGGACCCGAAGTCCCTAAAGCAGTAAATGCTAGGCCGAAGCCCGTGGAAAGCAGTAAATGCGGACACGAAGTCCGGGGACCCGAAGTCCCTAAAGCAGTAAATGCTAGGCCGAAGCCCGTGGAAAGCAGTAAATGCGGACACGAAGTCCGGGGACCCGAAGTCCATAAAGCAGTAAATGCTAGGCCGAAGCCCGTGGAAAGCAGTAAAGTGCGGACACGAAGTCCCTAAAGCAGTAAATGCTAGGCCGAAGCCCGTGGATAGCAGTAAATGCGGACACGAAGTCCGGGGACCCGAAGTCCCTAAAGCAGTAAATGCTAGGCCGAAGCTCGTGGAATGTAGTAAATGCGGACACGAAGTCCGGTGACCCGAAGTCCATAAAGCAGTAAATGCTAGGCCGAAGCCCGTGGAAAGCAGTAAAGTGCGGACACGAAGTCCCTAAAGCAGTAAATGCTAGGCCGAAGCCCGTGGAAAGCAGTAAATGCGGACACGAAGTCCGGGGACCCGAAGTCCCTAAAGCAGTAAATGCTAGGCCGAAGCCCGTGGAAAGCAGTAAATGCGGACACGAAGTCCGGGGACCCGAAGTCCCTAAAGCAGTAAATGCTAGGCCGAAGCCCGTGGAAAGCAGTAAATGCGGACACGAAGTCCGGGGACCCGAAGTCCCTAAAGCAGTAAATGCTAGGCCGAAGCCCGTGGAAAGCAGTAAATGCGGACACGAAGTCCGGGGACCCGAAGTCCACAAAGCAGTAAATGCTAGGCCGAAGCCCGTGGAAAGCAGTAAATGCGGACACGAAGTCCGGGTACCCGAAGTCCCTAAAGCAGTAAATGCTAGGCCGAAGCCCGTGGAAAGCAGTAAATGCGGACACGAAGTCCGGGGACCCGAAGTCCCTAAAGCAGTAAATGCTAGGCCGAAGCCCGTGGAAAGCAGTAAATGCGGACACGAAGTCCGGGGACCCGAAGTCCCTAAAGCAGTAAATGCTAGGCCGAAGCCCGTGGAAAGCAGTAAATGCGGACACGAAGTCGGGGACCCGAAGTCCCTAAAGCAGTAAATGCTAGGCCGAAACCGTGGAAAGCAGTAAATGCGGACACGAAGTCCGGGGACCCGAAGTCCTAAAGCAGTAAATGCTAGGCCGAAGCCCGTGGAAAGCAGTAAATGCGGACACGAAGTCCGGGGACCCGAAGTCCCTAAAGCAGTAAATGCTAGGCCGAAGCCGTGGAAAGCAGTCAATGCGGACACGAAGTCCGGGGACCCGAAGTCCGTAAAGCAGTGAATGCTAGGCCGAAGCCCGTGGAAAGCAGTAAATGCGGACACGAAGTCCGGGGACCCGAAGTCCCTAAAGCAGTAAATGCTAGGCCGAAGCCCGTGGAAAGCAGTAAATGCGGACACGAAGTTCGGGGACCCGAAGTCCCTAAAGCAGTAAATGCTAGGCCGAAGCCCGTGGAAAGCAGTAAATGCGGACACGAAGTCCGGGGACCCGAAGTCCCTAAAGCAGTAAATGCTAGGCCGAAACCCGTGGAAAGCAGAAAATGCGGACACGAAGTCCCTAAAGCAGTAAATGCTAGGCCGAAACCCGTGGAAAGCAGTAAAGTGCGGACACGAAGTCCGGGGACCCGAAGTCCCTATAGCAGTAAATGCTAGGCCGAAGCCCGTGGAAAGCAGTAAATGCGGACACGAACTCCGGGGACTCGAAGTCCATAAAGCAGTAAATGCTAGGCCGAAGCCCGTGGAAAGCAGAAAATGCGGACACGAAGTCCGGGCACCCGAAGTCCCTAAAGCAGTAAATGCTAGGCCGAAACCCGTGGAAAGCAGTAAAGTGCGGACACGAAGTCCCTAAAGCAGTAAATGCTAGGCCGAAGCCCGTGGAAAGCAGTAAATGCGGACACGAAGTCCGGGGACCCGAAGTCCCTAAAGCAGTAAATGCTAGGCCGAAGCCCGTGGAAAGCAGTAAATGCGGACACGAAGTCCGGGGACCCGAAGTCCATAAAGCAGTAAATGCTAGGCCGAAGCCCGTGGAAAGCAGTAAAGTGCGGACACGAAGTCCGGGGACCCGAAGTCCCTAAAGCAGTAAATGCTAGGCCGAAGCCCGTGGAAAGCAGTAAATGCGGACACGAAGTCCGGGGACCCGAAGTCCCTAAAGCAGTAAATGCTAGGCCGAAGCCCGTGGAAAGCAGTAAATGCGGACACGAAGTCCGGGGACCCGAAGTCCCTAAAGCAGTAAATGCTAGGCCGAAGCCCGTGGAAAGCAGTAAATGCGGACACGAAGTCCGGGGACCCGAAGTCCACAAAGCAGTAAATGCTAGGCCGAAGCCCGTGGAAAGCAGTAAATGCGGACACGAAGTCCGGGGACCCGAAGTCCCTAAAGCAGTAAATGCTAGGCCGAAGCCCGTGGAAAGCAGTAAATGCGGACACGAAGTCCGGGGACCCGAAGTCCCTAAAGCAGTAAATGCTAGGCCGAAGCCCGTGGAAAGCAGTAAAGTGCGGACACGAAGTCCGGGGACCCGAAGTCCCTAAAGCAGTAAATGCTAGGCCGAAGCCCGTGGAAAGCAGTAAATGCGGACACGAAGTCCGGGGACCCGAAGTCCCTAAAGCAGTAAATGCTAGGCCGAAGCCCGTGGAAAGCAGTAAATGCGGACACGAAGTCCGGGGACCCGAAGTCCCTAAAGCAGTAAATGCTAGGCCGAAGCTCGTGGAAAGCAGTAAATGCGGACACGAAGTCCGGTGACCCGAAGTCCATAAAGCAGTAAATGCTAGGCCGAAACCCGTGGAAAGCAGAAAATGCGGACACGAAGTCCCTAAAGCAGTAAATGCTAGGCCGAAGCCCGTGGAAAGCAGTAAATGCGGACACGAAGTCCGGGGACCCGAAGTCCCTAAAGCAGTAAATGCTAGGCCGAAGCCCGTGGAAAGCAGTAAATGCGGACACGAAGTCCGGGGACCCGAAGTCCATAAAGCAGTAAATGCTAGGCCGAAGCCCGTGGAAAGCAGAAAATGCGGACACGAAGTCCGGGCACCCGAAGTCCCTAAAGCAGTAAATGCTAGGCCGACGCCCGTGGAAAGCAGTAAAGTGCAGACACGAAGTCCCTAAACCAGTAAATGCTAGGCCGAAGCCCGTGGATAGCAGTAAATGCGGACACGAAGTCCGGGCACCCGAAGTCCCTAAAGCAGTAAATGCTAGGCCGAAACCCGTGGAGAGCAGTAAAGTGCGGACACGAAGTCCGGGGACCCGAAGTCCCTAAAGCAGTAAATGCTAGGCCGAGCCCGTGGAAAGCAGTAAATGCGGACACGAACCCGGGGACTCGAAGTCCATAAAGCAGTAAATGCTAGGCCGAAGCCCGTGGAAAGCAGAAAATGCGGACACGAAGTCCGGGCCCCGAAGTCCCTAAAGCAGTAAATGCTAGGCCGAGCCCGTGGAAAGCAAGTAAAAGTGGGACCCGAAGTCCCTAAAGCAGTAAATGCTAGGCCGAAGCCCGTGGAAAGCAGTAAATGCGGACACGAAGTCCGGGGACCCGAAGTCCCTAAAGCAGTAAATGCTAGGCCGAAGCCCGTGGAAAGCAGTAAATGCGGACACGAAGTCCGGGGACCCGAAGTCCCTATAGCAGTAAATGCTAGGCCGAAGCCCGTGGAAAGCAGTAAATGCGGACACGAAGTCCGGGGACCCGAAGTCCACAAAGCAGTAAATGCTAGGCCGAAGCCCGTGGAAAGCAGTAAATGCGGACACGAAGTCCGGGGACCCGAAGTCCCTAAAGCAGTAAATGCTAGGCCGAAGCCCGTGGAAAGCAGTAAATGCGGACACGAAGTCCGGGCACCCGAAGTCCCTAAAGCAGTAAATGCTAGGCCGAAGCCCGTGGAAAGCAGTAAATGCGGACACGAAGTCCGGGCACCCGAAGTCCCTAAAGCAGTAAATGCTAGGCCGAAGCCCGTGGAAAGCAGTAAATGCGGACACGAAGTCCGGGGACCCGAAGTCCCTAAAGCAGTAAATGCTAGGCCGAAACCCGTGGAAAGCAGTAAAGTGCGGACACGAAGTCCGGGGACCCGAAGTCCCTATAGCAGTAAATGCTAGGCCGAAGCCCGTGGAAAGCAGTAAATGCGGACACGAACTCCGGGGACTCGAAGTCCATAAAGCAGTAAATGCTAGGCCGAAGCCCGTGGAAAGCAGAAAATGCGGACACGAAGTCCGGGCACCCGAAGTCCCTAAAGCAGTAAATGCTAGGCCGACGCCCGTGGAAAGCAGTAAAGTGCGGACACGAAGTCCCTAAAGCAGTAAATGCTAGGCCGAAGCCCGTGGATAGCAGTAAATGCGGACACGAAGTCCGGGGACCCGAAGTCCCTAAAGCAGTAAATGCTAGGCCGAAGCTCGTGGAAAGCAGTAAATGCGGACACGAAGTCCGGGGACCCGAAGTCCATAAAGCAGTAAATGCTAGGCCGAAGCCCGTGGAAAGCAGAAAATGCGGACACGAAGTCCGGGCACCCGAAGTCCCTAAAGCAGTAAATGCTAGGCCGAAGCCCGTGGAAAGCAGTAAAGTGCGGACACGAAGTCCGGGGACCCGAAGTCCCTAAAGCAGTAAATGCTAGGCCGAAGCCCGTGGAAAGCAGTAAATGCGGACACGAAGCCGGGGACTCGAAGTCCATAAAGCAGTAAATGCTAGGCCGAAGCCCGTGGAAAGCAGAAAATGCGGACACGAAGTCCGGGCACCCGAAGTCCTAAAGCAGTAAATGCTAGGCCGACGCCGTGGAAAGCAGTAAAGTGCGGACCCGAAGTCCCTAAAGCAGTAAATGCTAGGCCGAAGCCCGTGGAAGCAGTAAATGCGGACACGAAGTCCGGGACCCGAAGTCCCTAAAGCAGTAAATGCTAGGCCGAAGCCCGTGGAAAGCAGTAAATGCGGACACGAAGTCCGGGGACCCGAAGTCCCTAAAGCAGTAAATGCTAGGCCGAAGCCCGTGGAAAGCAGTAAATGCGGACACGAAGTCCGGGGACCCGAAGTCCTAAAGCAGTAAATGCTAGGCCGAAAGCCCGTGGAAAGCAGTAAATGCGGACACGAAGTCCGGGGACCCGAAGTCCCTAAAGCAGTAAATGCTAGGCCGAAGCCCGTGGAAAGCAGTAAATGCGGACACGAAGTCCGGTGACCCGAAGTCCCTAAAGCAGTAAATGCTAGGCCGAACCCGTGGAAAGCAGAAAATGCGGACACGAAGTCCGGGCAC
>NW_022204421.1:0-40369 GCF_007655135.1 Punica granatum | reverse complement strand
ATGCGAGGCCTCCAGGGGCTCCCGTTAGCTATGTATTGGCATATCGAGACTTCCCCGACGATGCCCATCATCTATCGTTTGTTCCGACGCTCCCGTCGGCTTTGAACCCTTCTCAATAGGGTATAGTAGGGCGGCTGCATTTGCAACCCGCTTGGGGATTTCTATTCAGATTTGGTCAGACTCGGTCTGACCATTTCCAAAGCGTTATGACTAGACTCTTCGGAGAGGAATGTCTGGGATTTTGGCTCTGTGATAGCCTGTTGAAGGGTGGCTGTGACCCATTCGGAGTTATGCAAAGACAAAGTGAAAAGAGAAAGCTTGGGAAGCACGTTGCCCGTAGGCTAAAAGGATACACGGGTTCACACCTGCAATGAGATGTACCCCCATTTTTCTTCGTCCTTCTGTTGTGTAGGTTGTACTGAACTGCTTGGACGTCGTATTCAGTTACCCACTGTGTTTGAGGAAGGTTCCCTCTTGGACGGTTGAATGGTATTGGAGAGCCGATCGGGGATCATGTTGGAATAGATAAACTGGCCACTTCCCTTGGGATCCCTTGTCCACACGATGTGTGAGAGACTAGGGGGCAATTTTATTTATCTCTCGTTTTGCTCTCCTTTTGCTACGGTCACCCACCTCAGGGCCGCACCTCTCAATCTAAAGGGGAAGAGCTCTCCTTTTGCCACGACCGCCCCAAGGGTTTTCGGTCGTGCCTCTCTTTTACCCTATCTTTTGCCTAGGCCGCCCCAAAAGGGGTTTTCGACCTAGCGGGCTCGATTCTTTTATCTCTCGAGTTTGCAAGGGTGAAGATTTTGAAGGATTCAACCTCCGAGTGCATTGTTTTCTGTCTCCGTCAAGGAGTTGTGTCTGCTGCTCCCCTTTTGTCGGGGTTTGTTGATTTCTCAGAATTGGCGGCGTCGGAGTTTTAAATCTCGGCGGTGCCTTGTTTTGTTCATTGGCAGGTTTTTCCTGCATCTTTTCTCTCTCTCTTCATTGGCGGGTTTTTCCCGCTTCTTTTCGCTCTATTTTTTTTTTCTTGCAGCTGGGGTTTGTTTTGTGCCCCGTGTCTTTGTTTGAAACTCCTCGACTTTGTATCGCCGAGGCCACTTTGGTGTGCTTCGCCTCGTGGAGACTTGTTGTGTGTTGCTAGCCCTATTTTGTGAGGACCGACTTTCTTGGAAGTTTGACTCCCGTGCACTCGAAAGTTGAACTTCGTGTCATTTTCCCTTGCAATCTCTTCAGGTGAATCCCCCTATTGTCTAGAAGGAAAATACAAATTTGCCCTAGGGAACCAGTGGTCGGAGTTATCTTGATGCTTGTTGCGGAGGAGGCCTGGACTTAACGCAAATGACCAGGAGCGTTCCAACGTCACTTGCTGGAGTGACCCACGATGGCGACCTCGGGGCGAACTTCAACCAGGGAGGCCCAGTGTACGTCGCTTGCCGAGGTTGTGTTGGCGCGAACTTCAACCGGGATGCCCCAGTGTACGTCGCTTGGAAAAGTTGTGCTAGTGCGAACTTCAACCGGGGATGCCCCAGTGTACGTCACTTGGAAATGCTTTTCGTGGGTGGATGATGTCCGAGGTGGTCTCGGTGCAAGCGTTGAACGCGAATGCCCCGGTCTTTTGTCATCGATGTGACTCGTGGTGGCGGTTTCTGCAACTGTCGCCCCTGGCCGTCTCATGTCGTCAATGTCAACTGAAATCGTTGCGTTGATGGCATAAGGCTCGCTCAGTTGTTTTTGTCTTTAGCTTTGTAGGGGGTATCTCCGTGCCGAGCCCCTTCCCTGTCAAAGTATAAGGGAGAAGGCTCGAGAGGAGTTCTCAGAAAGGCGTGAGCCTGTGCATCATTCTTCGCCTGTGACCGACGTGTCCCTGTAAAAGATGACAAAGAAGATAGTGTGTTAGGCGATTGTGCGGTGGAGTATGCGGTAAGAAATATGGGGTGGACCCATGGAAAATCCCTTTGTCTCGCACACGACCCATGGGGTGTCGCGTGTGGATGACATTTGTTTCCGGGAATATAGTCATCACCACTCTGGAGTGGTTAGACCATGACTGAAGTCACATAAGCATGTTTTCCCTAATTGCGAGTAGGCATGCGCAGCAGTCCTAGGGAAGGCTCGAGAAGCCGAGTCCCACGAGGACAGGTAAGTCGAACAGGTCCAACAGAACCGATAGGGCGTCATCGAGACTGTCCTAATGCTCCATTGAAGGATTTGTTCATGTCGGAGCCTATTTGTGGGAATGCATTTGAATGAAAGCAACAGAGAGTTTAAAGAAAACTGCGCGTGTTGCCCCAGTGTTTAGTCGGTGATCACAACGGAGGTGGATGAGATCCATTCTTTGATCGGAGGCATGACCGTGCTGGTCTGCGATGGAGAGTTGGGTCATGCTCTGTTGTGGAGCTGTCACTTTCTGTCTTTGTAGTGGAAAGATTAGACTTGCTCCTTGAAGTATCGCTTGGATGAATTTGTATCCAAGTCGATTTTGGATTTCAGATGAGCCTGAAAGCAGTAAATGCGAGGCGTCAAAACCTGAAAGCAGTAAATGCGGGGCCGAAGCCCAAAAGCAGTAAATGCTGGGCCGAGGCCCGAAAGCAGTAAATGCATGCTCGATAGGAAAATGCAAGAGATGTAAGAGCAAAGGTCAATGCTGAGGAATAGCGCAAGGCGCTGCAATGCAGTGACGCCGATTTGCTTGCGGTATTGCTCTATGGAGCAGGGATGGGGACTTAGTGTTGAAATCCCAAGGAGCTGGATGGATGGGAGACGTTTTTGTCTCAATTGTGGTCGCTTAGTATTCAGGCTGTCTTCTTGTTGAGAATTTCCTGCATAGGAAAAGAAAACAATGAAGGAGCATGAACCGTTCAGCATTTCAATGCAAGAGTGTAGGGAGCGAACTGGCCTGGTAGGTGTCGTGCGAGCACATCGAGAGACATGCATTGATACGTTGAGCAGGCATGTATGAGTTGGTGTGAACATGCTTGGACATGTGTGAGGCGCGCTCGATCGCTGGTAGATGCGCTGGGTCACGCGGAGGGACGTGCGTCCGATCACGCAGTGACACTCTCTGTTAGGAAGAAGTTAGTGTTGGTTAACTTCGCCTGGGAAGGTTGATCGGCCCTCGGGCCACAGTTCGTCTTGCTGTGGAGGAAGGGTGAAGGCCGCGAGTGGCCTGCCCGCGAAAGTGGGCACGACTCGCTTATCGTGCGGGGTGGGTGGCCGAGCTGGATGGCCTCTGGTCATAGCACGTCTCGCCATGGAGAGGTGAAGACCGCAAGTGGTCTACCCGCGAAGGTCGGCACAACTTGTCTATCGTGCGGAAATGCGTTGTAGCCGCAAGAGAATAAATATATCAAATGTATGCAATGCATGGGTTTTGAAAGCTAATGCTGTCGTTCGCATTGATTCAAAGAGTTTAAAATACAATGCAGTTTGGAAAATAAATCCTTAAGTCGATCTTCCATCCCGCTCGGGGCACAAGTGAACATTGCCACGGAAAACACTAATTCCAGGCGAAAGCTTAGTGGAGATATCTATCCTAAGATGGGTGGGGCCCTCCATGGGTCCTCTTCTTGGACCTCTCCAAGGTAGCGTTCGCACGTGCCAACTCCTTATCACGTCTCTGTAACTCGGCGCGTGCTTGGGCGAGCTCCATTTGAAGCTGGCGTTGATCGATGAGTTGCTCATCTTTCTCAGCGACCTCCCAACGAAGGCGGTCCCTCTCAGACCTGAGGCTAGTGAGTTCCGCTTGGACGGCGATGCTCGAAGTTGAGGGTGCCCCATATGGTGTGCTATCCTCAAGTTGTGGAGAGTCGGTGGAATCTTCGTGTACTAACGAACTCCGTCGGTAGAAACGGAGGATGTACTCTTCTCTTAGCCCGAAAATCCCGTTCATCCTGAGTAGGGTGTTCGGGAAAGTAAGGTAGCTCTGTGACCGCAGTGCGCCATGCGGATAGGACCTGTTGGATATCACTTTGGCAATCTACGGACGTCTGATCCTCCCGCCAAGTGTGTTCGAACCTAGTCCGTGCCATGTCCTCGGGGACTGTCTGTAGGCTACCAAACTGCCTCATTACTCGCAACGGGAAGTAAGTGGTGGACCCCGCATGGCTCAAAAGTGGGATTCCGTTAAAATCATGGCATCTAAGGGCCATGGGTCCGGGTGGCATCCACGCGGCACGCCACTTAAAGCCCTTGGGTGATATTTCACGAAAAATTTTGATCCACTCGGAAACCTTGCGTTCTTCCACGTGCACTAAAGGTAGTAACCGGAAAATGATCGACTCCGAGTGGTTGAAAACAGAACTGGGGGCACGAGGCCAAAGGGGCTTGCGTGGCTCTGTAGCCAAATTTGCAAAAGGATTGGGGACCCCCTCAACCTTCGATCAGCTGTTCGCGTAACGCGGTCGAGCGACCGAATGGTCTCAGCCACTAGGGCTACCTCGTACCCGCGACCTCCGACCACTTGGAGGATGACGCTAGCCAAAGCTGCGTCGATGCGATCGACTGCGCTAGGGAATAAAAGGGTTCCAAAAATAAGGAGCAAAACTGCATGACATAAGTTTGCTTGAAAAATGTCCCCTCGAACCTCGCGTGCTTGTGATTTGATAAAGCAGAGAAGTTTCGTGGTTACTATCTCAGTGCCTCCGGAGTATGCAAGTTCGGCATGCAGTTGAGATCTGTGCACCCTGAGTAGGCGCGAGACTAAGACCAATCGAGTAGTACGGAGGTTAGGCTCCACAATGCCGGGGAAATAGCAGTCCTACCAATGAGGGTCCGATACTCCTCAATGATAGGCGTAAGCTCTGTACCCTGAATGTTGAAGACCGCATGGGTTGGATCCCAGAACGTCACAGCTGCTCCTAGGAAATTCCAATCTACTCGGCGTGTGGAGATCATGGGCACATCTCCGACGAAGGAAGTGATATAGTTTCGGTCAATTTGACGCAGGCTGGTCCATATGTGACTGATCTGCTCAAGCGGTGGCGTGATTCTGTCGAGGCGTAGAAAGGAAGCCGAATGCGACATCCCTTACCAAGATGTAAAGAAGATCAGCTTAGGACTCATCAATGCGAATGACACCCTAATTTTGAAAACTGTATGATGCGTGAGTGCGAAAAATAAATGCCCACGGCTTAATAAAATTACAAGGTACATGTACACCGCTCTTGAAACGGAAAAGACTCAAGTGGCTCACAGGCCGACTCGATAGACTGTTGCCGGAGTCGGGTAGAAGGCTTGCATGGAAGCATAGCACGATGCATGGTTCAGTGCTACAGGGACCGTGCTACCTAGGGATGGGGGCCCCCGACTCAAGGGTGTCAATTCCTTGAAATCGGGCGGGATTCTTTTCAAGGCCTAAGCGACAGTCGAACCGTGCGCCGTACCCCTACTTCGAACCCCTATCTAACCTGGGTTGCCTAAAATCGGTCGTGGGACGAGACCCATAGGTACCTAGTGCTAGCGTGATATGCAATGCAAGTGCTTTAAATAAAAGTGCGTAAAGTAGATAAGCGGGAAATGTACTGAAAGCGGTAAATAAACATGCAAGCAAAGCAAACGGGTTGAGCCTGAACCCACTAAGTATGTCCCCAGCGGAGTCGCCAAGCTGTACGGACCCGAATGTGGACTCTCGTCGGGGCCCGCATCGCGCGCTTTTGGATCGCGCGGCTTGGTCGGAACGTCCACCTTCCCGCGGGGGCGCGCGTCGGACACGCGTGAGAGAAGGAGTCCCACTTATCATTTTACGACCCGAGGTCGAGGGCGGATAAGTTACCCAGGTCTAGGGGTATGGAACACCTAGTTTGTTGTTAAGGCATTGGTATGTGCGGAACCGGAAAGTCCGTGTTCGGGGGTTCATGTTACGTGCGGGCCTATATCCCGCACGCCCTTTCGGTACTCTGGTTTGCTAGGCTTGCATGTTTTATTATTTACCGCGTGAATTAAGCTGCAATTGGCTCGCACGTTTTGACACCGGAGATTCGATGAACCAAACGATGTCGGTTGAGAAGCCGGGAGAGAAGTAAATCTATATGTCAGGGAATTGGTTCACAATCTTGCGTTACAGTTCATCGAACCATGGAGGTTGAATCCCTGCGTGAACCAGAACCGCGAGATTTTGGATTTACTTGTGTCTGGGCAAGCATTAGACCGATTCGATTAATTCGACTCTCGGACCGTTCGCTCACCGACTGGAATTCTTACAGAATAAATGCAGCACACCAATAGAATCCTTACAATGCTCTCAAAAACATAAATACAAATTACAAAGGTGTCGAATTCCAGTCGTTTTGCGTTCGGTTATTATTCCACTCTAACTCACCGTGAGTTTAGGGAAAAGACCGAAGAACTGAAATTCAATGGACGCTCTCACTGAATAGGGCGTTGGACCCTGTGAGTGTTGATTAGGGTGTTGGACCCTATGCTCGATGATTAGGGCGTTGAACCCTAATATTATTCGGCCTAGGGGTCAGGCTCGACCCGCATGGCAAACAGGTGCGGAAAGATAACACGCAACATGTTAATAACAGACAAAGTGTTTGTTATTGTCGTGTTTACGTGAATTAACAGATTATTAACCCAGGGGTGTTTTTGCAAGCAAATGCCATATGCTAAACAATCAAACATGTGCCAACGTTTTAGCATTCGGCTTTGTTTTGAGAACTTGACAAAGAGAGTCAAATCTCAAGTGTGTGGATCGCTTTTACAGTTGTTCTGTATTGTGACACTGAATTACCACTGAATTAACCAAACTCGTGTTTTGACTCTAGATTTGGAATCTAGAATTCCTCCTAACCATTATCTAGTGTTTGGTTAGGTCGAGTGAAAGGTTAATCAGCATTTCACAGGTTTCTCACAGGGATCAACTGTTCTAGTTACCCGAGTCTATGTTAGGATAACAGAAACTCATCAGTTAGATAAGAAAAGGCTATGCAGATGAACCTGCACCTGAACAGGTAGCCCGTTCTTATCCCGTACTGTAGTGTTTCTGTTATGCTAACCCTAAGGATGTCGCTGGATTGTGAAAAGGCAATTTTGCCCTCTATTTGAAAATTGTTTTCAGAAAAGGGAAAGATCGCAGTGCGGGCCACCTCGGCCTGTAGCCGGTGTCGACCGATTCCCTGGATCATCCAGGGTTGTGCAAGAACCCCAAAAAAAGCCAAAGAACCGGTCGATCTGCCCGGAAGTGATCTAGAAAGATCTTCTGTATCTTGACCTGAGTTACCTAGAATCAGGTAAAAAGTCAAGTTGAGACACAGAAGCCCTTTCCAGACGTCCATGCTACATCGGACCGCGCGTTTCGGGTTTTGAAATTGATAAGTTTGAAAAGGGCACCAACGTCCTTTGACGACTCGTCGACGCGAGTTATCAATTAATGTCCAATTCGGGTAAACTTTATCAGTGTGAAGTGAGTTTAATCGTGTGAGCGTCCCGATTAACCAGTTTGTGGCATTAATGCTTAAGGGTTGTGCCGAATGCATTAATTGTGAAAACGATTCGCGACTCGACGACCAAGACGATTCCATAAGGATCGAGGATAATTTGGTCTAATGACCGAAACTATCCTCATAACCAAATGGACCCGAATGAGTCATCGATACTCGAATCCATGCATGCTTCGTTTGAAAGAGTCTTTACATGATATTTTAATGGGAATCGTAAAGACATTGAAGTAAAACTTCACATCATCCGATAAACAAATTAAACTTGAGATAAGGAATCATTCTTGACCCAAGGAAGGCCAAGAGCCCTCGGCTTCATCTTGTGAAGGGTGGCCGAAGGTTCTCATGGCTCTATCCGAGTCACGAATGATTTCCTAATCGTGGTTTAATTATTTCTCGCATGCTCAAACATCAACCGTGATAAATAGCACTCCTTTTTAACAAAAGCCGGCGTTATCATGATTTGTTTAGCTCATTTAAACATACAAACATTCACAAACGTGTTAATTAAGGAAAAGGATAACATAACACCGGCTTCATGCATGCAATAATGATAAACAAACTCGGAAATTAACTTGAATAGGCTAAGGAGACTGATCTTAACCCGAAAAGAGCAATTTAAATCTCAACCCTCTCCTTTAGAGAATTGGCCGAGACTTAATGTGCCATAATAGGGTCGGGATAGTCTTTTTTATGATGATCCAAGCCCCTTTCCGACATGGTAGCAAGTCCTAAGATAGTGTATGTGTATAATATAACATAAAATTGCATAAAAATTAAATCTTGTGAATGAAACATGCATGAAAACACCATAGCCATGCAAAAATATAAAAAGTCCTAACTCCTCTAAGTTGAAAGTGTTTTACCTAGCCTCGGAATACGAGGAAAGAGTCGGGGAAGTGTTTGAGAGTCGGGTGACTCGGTGGAACCCTTAAAAGGGTATTCGGGTGCAAGGATGGACGTGCACGGGCACGGTCGAGCACGGTGACGGGAGCTAGTGGGCACGGACATGCGCTGGTGGTGGGCGCGGGTGTGCGCGGTGACAGGCGCAGGCGTGCGCGGATGACAGGCACGGGCGTGCGCGGGTGACGGGCGCGGGCGTGCGCTGGTGACGGGCGCGGCGTGCGCTGGTGACGGGCGCGGGCGTGCGCTGGTGACGGGCGCGGGCGTGCGCGGGTGATGGGCGCGGGTGGCGCTGGATGACGAGCACGGGCGTGCGCGGGTGACGGGCGCGGGTGTGCGGTGATGGGCGCGGGTGGCGCTGGATGACGAGCACGGGCGGTGCGCGGGTGACGGGCGCGGGTGTGCGGTGATGGGCGCGGGTGGCGCTGGATGACGAGCACGGGCGTGCGCGGGTGACGGGCGCGGGGGTGCTGGTGATGGCGCGGGTGGCGCTGGATGACGAGCACGGGCGTGCGCGGGTGACGGGCGCGGGTGTGCTGGTGATGGGCGCGGGTGGCGCTGGATGACGAGCACGGCGTGCGCGGTGACGGGCCCGGTGTGCTGGTGATGGTGCGGGTGGCGCTGGTGACGCTCGGTGACGGACGTTGGTGACGCCCGAGGGGTTGCGCTCGGTGACGCTCGGTGACGGACGCTGGTGACGCTCGAGGGTTGCGCTGCCTGGTGACGCTCGGTGACGGACGCTGGTGACGCTCGAGGGTTGCGCTCGGTGACGCTCAGTGACGGGCGCTGGCTACGCTCGGTGACGCTCGGTGACGCTCAGTGACGGGCGCTGGCTACGCTCGGTGACGCTCGGTGACGGGCGCTGGCTGCGCTCGGTGACGCTCGGTGACGGACGCTGGTCACCCGAGAGCTCCAACTAGTCCCGAGATGCGGGATGGGACCTTCAAGAGTCGGGTTGGACCGTTGATGGGTCGGTTTTGAGCTGTTTTCCGTTGAACAGACCCGAATGGCATCAAACAGACCCGGCTGAAATATTGGACAGACCCGACTGGCACAAGTCGGGTCGGACGTCGCCACTGAGGCTCCCGATGGAATTTTGAGGCAAGGTCAGTGGCTCCTGACTCCTAACTGACCCCCGGAGGTGACTGTGGTGGTCGTTTGGTCCCAGAGTTATCGGGTCGACCCGTACAGCCCTGCAAAGATCACGGAAAACAGAGTACGTCTGGAAATTCGGACCCGTCTGGCACCAGTCGGGTCGGACGTCTCCACGGAGGCTCCCGATGGAATTTTGAGGCAAGGTCAGTGGCTCCTGACTCCTAACTGACCCCCGGAGGTGACTGTGGTGGTCGTTTTCCGAAAAAAGTCTTGGATCGACCCGATCTGCAAGAAAACCGCACAAACAGTCAGAAATTTCGACCCGACTGGGCAGTCGACCTGTTTCTTCTTCCTGGGGTTAAACCGACGGGTTTTTCTTAGATTTCTTGACTTCTTGACACCCTAGGGTTGTGTGGGGAGGTGTTTGATGGGTTTTGGTAGCTCAAACCGACTTGGAAAGGCTTGAAACCCGGTTTGACATTTTTTACCCGAGAAGGACCAAATCTGTCCAGATTTTGTTCAAGGCTGGTTCTATGGCTTAGAGGCTTCAAACATAAAATCTAAGTTCAGAAATGGATTGAGGGGCTCGAAAACATGTGGGATATGAAGTTTGGTAAAGTTTGGATTCAAGCCGGGATGGATTCCGACTTAAGACTTTGCCCGGTTTTGCTTGGTTTGCTTGCTGGAAATGGCTGAAGCTTGCTGCGGTTTGCTATGGAGTTTGAGAGCTTTTGAAGAGTGAGAAATGCTAGAGAGAGAGTGTTTTTAAGGTCCCCCCTAAGTTAATGACATTTGGACAATATATAGAAAAGCTTAAATGCAAGATTAGTGAAGAAAAGTGCAATTAGGGCCATGGATTAGTGGAATCCGAATTTCTTAAGGAAATATCAAGCTCAATCCTCATCCATTGCATTAATGAAGAAGAGATAAGAGCATTGATGGCTTGGATGGGAAGTTGGAGTGTTGAATTGAAACACTTAGATATTTTGCAAAAGGAAGACAAATGCAAGTTGTCTTCTTGGCTTGAAGAAGAAGATGACAAGAGACATGGAGGGCAATGGGCATGGGTGAGGCGGCAATGAGTTGGCCGTGGGTCCCACGGGTCGCGAGGTAAGTTCGAGCCAAAGTTCGGGTCTCGATTGGTCGCGCATTCGAAGTTCGTGGTTTGAATTGAACGTCGAATTGTCGATATACGCGAGAAAACGGAGTTAATGAGCCCGAGATTGACATTTTTCATGGAGAAATGTCCCGGATGTGTGCGAGGCTCGGAATCTGGTTTTGCTCATTGCAAGTGACCAGGGCGAAGTTGTCCGCTTCTGACAGCATATCTTGTGTCCGCATCTCACGTTGGTCATTTTGACATAAATTGTCAGACAACGTGAACAATTATCCCTTAAGCCGGTAATGCTAACGTGGGGCCGGAGACGTCCTAGGAGGTCGAAACTGGATTTCTCAGGATGATTTCTGAGTTGCTTGGGCACTCCGGAGATTACTGTAATCTCTGTTTGTCGAGATCAAACCTCCAAGGACTTGAAAAGTGTATCTGAGACCTCTAAAGCACTGCTCGGGAGGTCTAGGTGAGTCGTGTGATTTATTCCGACGATTCCACATTGAGCCTTGAGAAGGCTAGCATTGTGTAACGTAAGCATTCGGAGTTAAGTTTCCCCAAAGAGGACCTCCGGATATGGATTTCCACTAAAAATGGTCATTTCCGCTCTTCGGAGATTACTCGGGAAACCGCTAGGGGTTTTGCTGTTTGTTTTGCCCAATTGTGAATGTCTGCTAGAGTTTTCTGGGCAATGCGGTATGAACTTCGTTTGCCGTAATTCCATCAGACCCTTCTCCGGCTATGCTCTTCTGAAGAGGGGTATGCTTGTTTTGTCGTTCGGAAGTCATTTGAAGTGTCTGTGTGACTTCCAAAAGACAATCTGAAGCGTTGTTCATACTCTGTGTGTTGATGGGGCATGGCCGCGTCTGATATTTGGAATTAACTTTTCTCCAGGAAACCGGCATTTTTGGACTTCCACTGAAAAGTTGTCTGTATACAGAAAGTTGTTCTGTATAAAACAGATGATTTGCAAAATGCCTTTGGGGACACTTTTCATCTATTTGGCACTGGTGTGGATTTTTGGAGTCCAATATTCACTATCTTCCGATGACGAGCGAACTATCGGAAAATAGTGCCGTCCGTGTAATACACTGAAAACGCCGGTTTTGGACATTGTTGAGTTCTTTGGTCGCTCTGTTCCCCTTTGGTGACCCCTAGAGTCCTTCTGTCATGTCCATGGGCCATTTGCTCAATTTTGCCAACTTGAGGATGAATAGTGATTTCTTGCTCTGCCGAGCCGTTTTCTGTATTCTGCTCAAGTCGTGGCTTGGGTCATTGCTAATATCATTGTTTGGAATGGTGAGCCAAAATGGGGTGCTGACACCGGTTTTTAAATTCCAGTTCAGGTCTATCCTGGCCCCTCGGGTCCATCCCGGCTTTTAAATTTCTGTTCAGGTCTATCCTGGCCCCTCGGGTCCATCCCGGCTTTTAAATTTCTGTTCAGGTCTATCCTGGCCCCCGGGTCCATCCGGCTTTTAAATTTCTGTTCAGGTCTATCCTGGCCCCTCGGGTCCATCCGGCTTTTAAATTCCAGTTCAGGTCTATCCTGGCCCCTCGGGTCCATCCCGGCTTTTAAATTTCTGTTCAGGTCTATCCTGGCCCCCCGGGTCCATCCCGGCTTTTAAATTTCTGTTAGGTCTATCCTGGCCCCTCGGGTCCATCCCGGCTTTTAAATTCCAGTTCAGGTCCATCCTGGTCTCACTTAGCTCCTTCCGATCAGTCAGGTCCTTCCGGTCTAAATTCCGGTCACTCAGGTCCTCCCGGTCGTTCGGGCTCATTCGGCCTAATTTTCATTCGTTCGGGTCCGCCCGGTCTAAATTCCGGTCATTCGGGTCCGTCCGATCTAAATTTCGGTCATTCGGATCCTTCCGGTCTAAATCCCGGTCACTCAGGGTCCATTCGGGTCTATCCCGGTCATTCAGGTCTATCCTGGTCCATGCATTCGGGTCCATCCCGGTCATTCAGGTCTATCCTGGTTCATGCATACGGGTCTATCCCGGTCACATTCAGGTCTATCCTGGTTCATGCATTCGGGTCTATCCCGGTCACATTCAGGTCTATCTTGGTTCATGCATTCGGGTCTATCCCGGTCATTCAGGTCTATCCTGGTTCATGCATTCGGGTCTATCCCGGTCACATTCAGGTCTATCCTCGTTCCTGCATTCGGGTCTATCCCGGTCACATTAAGGTCTATCCCGGCCCCTCGGGTCCATCCCGGCATTTAAATTCCATGTTCAGGTTTATCCTGCTTTCTTGCGGGTCTATCCCGGTTCATTTCGGGTCCACTCCGGTCTTAATTTCCAGCAATATCCCAATACATCCAAGCAAGGCGCGAGCAGCCACGGGGAAGCTACAACAGAGCGGTCGCCGGGACCAAAAAGGGGATGCTTATTATGGTCTTTGGCTACATCCTCTAACCGAGCATGCAACCAAAGAGGGGCAAGCTGTCAGCACCCCATTTTGGCCCACCGGCTTCCTGCACGAGAATCCCCGATCAAAGCCCGGGTTACTATTCATCTCCTGGCAATCAGAGGCGAACATGCGGGCACAGAGTCATAAACCACAGAAGAAGAGCTGGGTCCATTAGAAAAGCCGAAGAGAGCAGTCGGAAGAATTTACAGACAAAGAACCCCGAAAACAACGGAGCTGACACTGTGGCACTATTCATCATCGAGTCACCGAAGCACCGAAAGGTGCCCAATATGGGGCTTCAAAAATCCCCCTCAGTGCCAAAGTGACCAATGACGCGTCCGAGCGCATTTCCGGGACATCCTGCTTAAGCCGAGACACCCCGATCCCCCACGGACGCCTTTTCTGACATAGCTCCCGGGGTTCACTCCACCGACAAGCAAACGGCCCTTCAAAACGGGCCTACAGGCACCCAGGGACCACCAGGGCCGGGGAACAAGCTTCAGATGACCTTCCGGAACTCGACTCGGTTTCCCGATGGACGTTTCAGTGGTCATGAACGTCTCCCGGCGAGCCTTCGGGGCACGTCCACGTAGAGCACAGATCACAACGAGCCCCGAGCACCTCAAGACATTCAGAGAACACTGAGAAAACCCCGGTTAAAGTCCCTAGGTCTTCCCGGGCCAACGGTCCTCGACCGAGGGCGACGAGCCAATGATCCCCCACGGGGCAAAAGGATCGCCAAAATGAATGTTAGGATGCACAAAGAGCAATCGGGAATCGGGGACCGGGGACACTAAACTCCGCTCCGAACGTCCAAACAGGGCAAAACCGACTCTCGAGGCGCCGAGTCGCCCGAACGTTCGTTCACACGACGCATGGTGATATTAGGCTCATTCAAATCCTCGTCATTCAAGCATTCCAAATCTATAAATTAATTGGACATCGGAGATCGGATGCAAGCTCAATCAAGTTTCAAGCGTTTTCCAGCTTTTCTCTTATTCGAATGGGACCCACGGCTCAGCCAAGCCAAGCCACCAAGCCACGGCTCGCCCACAATCAGCCACGGCTCCGACATGACAGCCCCAAGCCGCGGCTAATCCCTAAGCCATGGCTCAATTCGGTGGCTCCAAGCCCCAATGGCTCAATCCCAAGAGCTTCCCTCAACCACACATTCAAAATATCTTCTTACACCCATCACTTCCCTTCTCCCATCCATCACCTCCCATCCACTTTCCCCTAACTTCCCCTGCACTCAACATGACAACTTCCCCACCCTAATCTTCCCTCCAAAAATTCGGATCCCCTAAGCACCACTTAATTGCACTTAACTCCACTTAATCTTGTCATTTAGTCTTCCTTTATAAGCCCATTGCATCATTAACTTAATCACAACTCAACTTCTTCATTCTCACTCTCTCTCAAGCCAACTTCTCTCTAAAATCCTCTCAACTTTCAGCCCACTCCCAGAGCTCGTGCAACCCCTTTGCCAAGGCCGAAACCGGCCAAAACCGCCGGGAAACCACCCGGTATTCCGGTAACCACCCGACCCGACTTAAGCCAAAAATCTTCAAACTTCCTAGCCTACATATTTCCCACCCCCTAAGTCCATTTCCGGGCTTAGATTTTCGATTTGAGGCCTCCAACAGCCCGTTCCAGCCGTGAGAACGTTCGGGTCCCGAGATCTCCCTAGCCGCGCACCGAGCAAGCCACGCGTGCCATTTCCTCCCACGACTTCGGAGAGTCGTGCCATCACGTTCAAAGGGTTCCTCACGACCCTCACCCTCTCTCGTGAAGAGGTGGTCACGGTCCGAGGGCCGATCAACCGTGCACGACCTCCGTTTGGCCCATTTTCGCTAATCAGTTTTTCTGTGTTTTCACTGGAACTTCTCTCATCATTTCCGACTTATTCAGGGTTCGGCATGCTCGGAGCTTTCCGTGCCCACCTAGATCTGCCTCTTAGGAGTCCAACGAGCCCGACCTTGCACCGTTCCGTGATCGGAGCGAGCGTGCCAAGCCATTCTCCCGAGACTGCCGCGGCTGCCCACTTACGGGTCCCTCACCCGTAGCCGCCCTAACCGAGTCTTCCGACTCCCCGGGCCACTTCCCCGACTCTTTTCCTCGTGCACGAGGCTAGGTAACATCCCTCTACAACTTAGAAGAACTAGGATCTCCGATCTTTATGTATGTGAAGTGTTTATATGATTTTAAAAGTCGGTATGCATGCAAGATTTCATTTTTCTCTTAGATCCGAACTTGCCATGCATCCTCATGCAACGTACGTGTTCCATCTTGTTATTCTACGCCTATATAATCGAGTAAACATGTATGCATACGTGGTGTGGTCCGAATCTAGGGGAATGAGACGGATATAGACTCGAGAGAGCCATGGAGCCTCTCGGCCGAGCCTCCTAGATGGAGGGCCGTGAGCCTCCTCGGCTCCCTCGGGTCCATAACCGCCTCATTCTCCCGGATTAGACCACCTCCCCGTTCGGAAAAGCCCTAGCCGCGACCAAGATATGTTTCAACGAAGGGAAGGGCTCGGGATCTAGGAGGGAGAGCCCTTGGAGGGTTCGGCTATGTCCAAGAACCCACGGCCATGCCCTTGTGATGGGGGGCCGTGAGGCTCCTTGGTCTAGCCGAAGTCTTAGGGCTCCTCCTCCCTTGATGCCGTGTGATTCCCGTGCATTATCTCTAAGATTATCATGAAATGTGTTAAATTTATTCGTTAGTTTCGTGAATATGATGTTTTGCATGTTTCGCATGATTATTCGTGTAAACCGTGATTTTGTCGACCCCGATCTAGTGAAATATGTGTTGTTTTCATATACACGTTGTTTGATGCATGCAATGATCGGTTAGGAACGACGTGGAGGACCCATCGAGACTCGAACCGGGTCAAGGAATGTTCGGCCGATCACCTTGGGAGGTGGCCGAACGCTCCGTGATCTCTTTAGAGTCCCGGTTGGTCCTTCCGTCCTTCCGAAGACGATCCTTGGAATTGTTCGTAAATACGTCCCTCTTTAATCGTTATCTACGCAATCACCATTTACTAGACTTGTTAGATCCGGGTGTCGCTTGTTAAAACCATGACCGCAACGTGGATCGATAATCACCAAAGAATTTCACAAAGTGGGGAAAACGAGACGCATTACTCGGTTAATTCAATCATTCGGACTAAATAATCGGATAAATTGATTATTAATTCGTAAACGCATCGATGATTCACGGAACGGCGAGAACGCCCTTTTCCATCAAAATTCACAATTCCAAAATATCGAGACGCGTAACACGAGTAGAATTGACGTCTAGCGAGTACTCACGTGCCATGACTCGAGTCCGGGCCCAATTTGAGGCGGCCCAAGTCGGGGCACGAGAGTCCTCCTTGGACTCTTTCGTGTGACGCGATCTTCAATTCATACATGAACATTACACTTTTACTATCCAAGGGCACAATCGTCATTCCGTGATCCACCGATACCCTAGGCCTTAGGGAGTTGGAAACACCTAGAGCTATGAACGAGAAAGGACAACCCGTTCGGGTGCGAGTTTCATTCGCGTGGTCCGTTTCGTTCGTTTTTCGGTGTTTCTTTCTTTCTATCATAGATTCGGTGGGGAATATTTTATTTCAGTTACAAAACACCAAGGACCGGACTAATTGTGCACCCGACTTAATCAAATATTAGATAAAGGATAGGTGGAATATTAGATTCCAATCTAGAGTCGAAACGCGAGTTTGGCTAATTCGGTGAAACCACAGTGACACTTAACTGAATGAGAGTCATAAAACAAACACACACATGTAATTGGCTTAGAACCTTATCCTAGCCCGCCCTCTATGTTTGCCTAGGTTAGATGCATTGTTTGCCAATCAACCACGGACAATAACTGATTAAATCACGTACATTCGGCCTAATACACAATTCGTTGATATTCACTGACACTTATCAGTTGTTGTCAGTTGCTTTCCGTATCGTGTCAGTTATGTCAGTTTTCTTCTATTTTATTCTTGCTTTTTGATGATTTATTGCGGTTCGGGCCCGAACTCATAGGTTACGTGTTGCACGGGGTCCAACGCCCCAAATCACCGAACGCGAGGTCCAACGCCTCTTAATTCATCGAGCGCGTGCAACCCGAGTGCGGAATGGGATCTAGCCTCGAGTCACCATCACACTCCAAATATGGCCTATGTGGAAGGCAATTTGGATTGGACGTGTGAAACGTGTTTAGATATCACCCGGGAGCTCGATCGGTCCAACGATTACAGTGGAAACAAACCGGTTCTCCTGCAAATCGTCGGTTCGATTGGACCCGACCCCCGGCTCCTTGAGCCCGCGTTGCCTTAATTTGTTTATCGGTTATTCAAACTACACGGTGAGCCGGAGCGGAATATTGGCCCAATGCAAGCCGATCGGAATCCATTTATTTCATTCAGTCGTATTTTGTAATTATTCGAGAGAACATTGTGAGGATTTTTATGTTCGTTCATTCATTTGTAAGGATTCCCGATCGGCAAGCGAGAGGTCCGAGTATCGAATTGGTTAAGTTGGTCTGTCATCACCGAAGGATGAGTAAGCTTGAATAATCGTGATATCGGTTCGCGCAGGGAATCGACCGTATTGGTCCGATGAACTGTAACGACAAGATAGTGAACCGATCCCTTGACATACAGGCCTACTCACCTTTCGGGTTCTTGGCCCAACTCAATCAACTCATCGACTTTACGGTGTCAAAACGAGCGAGTCGAGTGCAATCCTTAATCACGCGGTAAATAAACAAAACGGCAAGCCTAGCAAGCTAGAGTACCGAAAGGGCGTGCGGGATATAGGCCCGCACGTAATAGAACCCCCGAATTCGGAACTTCCGGTTCCGCACGACCATTGCCTTAGCATTTAGGTGTACCCCGTACCCCTAGACCCGGGTAACTTGCCGGCCCTCGACCCTCGGGTCGTAAAATGGCAAGTGGCGACTCCTTCTCACGTGCGTCCGTCGTGCGTCCCCGTGAAGGTGGACACTCCCAAGCCGCGTTTGCTTAGGTGCGCGCATGCGTGCCCCGACGAGATTAAATTCGGGTGCGCACACCGTACATAACCCTTCTCAAGCAATTCATTCACTTGCCGTTGCAGATCTTTCGCCTCATTCGGATTGCAACGATATGCCGGTCGATTAGGCAAAGCCGCTCAAGGAACGAGATCAATTTGATGCTCAATCCCTCTAATCGGAGGCAACCCTTCCGGCAACTCCTCAGGAAATACATCAATGAACTCCTTTAAGAGAGCCATGAACCGAGGCGGAAGAGAAACCTGCTCTTCAGGTGTGGCTTCCTTCATGAACAGAATGAGAACTAAGTTGAAGTTCAACAAAGTCCTCTCAAGCTCTCCAAGAGTCATCACCAAGCTTTCTTTCTTCGAGCCATCGGCACTCGGACTCTGGTCCTTCTGCACTTGCTGTGGACTAAGCGGTGCTAGGACAATGCTCTTCTCATCTTTGGTGAATGAATAAGTGTTCTTGTATCCATCGTGCAAAGCCCTCCTATCGTACCGCCACGGTCTTCCCAACAGAAGATGGCTTGCACTCATTGGAGCCACGTCACATAATACTTCATCTTTATAGGTCTTCCCAATTGAGAATGGAATACAAACTTGCTGAGTGACTCGTACCTCGCCTTGGTCATTCAGCCATCTCAACTTATAGGGGCATGGATGCTTTGTAGTAGCCAGATTCAGCTTCTCCACCAAGGTCGTAGAAGCAACATTGGTGCAACTCCCACTGTCGATGATAAACTCCGCACACCTTATTTTGGATGGTGCACCGAGTTCGGAAAAGATTCTCCCGCTGTTCTTCTTCCAGCTTTGCTTCGGAACTCAAGACTCGACGAATCATGAGCATCTCACCCTCGTCGGCAAACTCTACAGTCTCTCCCTGCGCACCTCCAGAAACCTCCTCATCCACCCCTTCAGCTTCACTCTCGATCTCTTGAGTGCTCTGGATTGTCATCGCTCGCCGATTCGGACATCGGGAAGCTATGTGTCCTAATCCAAGACATTTGAAGCACTTGATGTCTCGACTCCGAACAGGGCGTTGCGGATCACTGTGCGTCTCCTTTCCCTTTGTCGCCTCAGCTTGAGGCCTTTGAGAGCCTCCTACAACCTTCTGCTGCGCATTCCACTTCGAAGAGGATCCTGAACTAGCAGCCACTGGTTTTGAGTAAAGCACCCGCGATGCATTGAGTTTGCTGCGTTTTCGCTGCTTTTCCACCTTACTGGCCAGCGTAATCACATCTTCCAAAAAGACATAGGGCTGCAACTCTACGACACCCGCAATTTCCTTGTTCAAGCCACCAATAAATCGAGCAATGGTCTGCTCCCGTGGCTCACTCAGTTCGCATCTCATCGACAACATTTCGAAGTCCATGACATAATCTTCAACGGACATACCTCCCTGACGAATACTCTGCAGTTTGAGGAACAAGTCTTGCTTGTAGTACTCGGGCACGAATCTTCTATGCATGATGCGCTTCATCTCCCGCCAACTACGAATCCCATCTTCCCTATCTCTTCTTCGCTGCGCCTTTAAGTTTTCCCACCACAGATTCGCATAATCGGTGAACTCGAGGGCAGCAAGTTGGCACTTCTGGGCTTCGGAGTACTCATAACATTCGAACACCTTATCGACGCGCAGGACCCACTCGAGGTACTCTTCAGGGGAACTCGTACCTTTGAATTGCGGAATCTTTAACTTGAGATTGTTACTGACTCCCCTTTGCTGCCTTCGTGGAACCGGCTGCTCTTCTTCTTCAAGAAGTTCATCCTCCAAGTCAGCTTCATCTTCCACTCGAACATTCCGTCTAGGATTTCGACGTGCACGTTGCGGAGGAGCAGGCACCACAGCCATTCGATCAAGTGCCTGGATCACCACATCGAGCCGTGCAGAGAGCTCCTCTTGCCCCCGCTGAAGCCCAAGGAACTGGGCTTGCTCGAGTGTGAGTCCCCTCGGAACCTGATGGACGTTTTCCTCATCCATTGTGTTTCCCATAATAATTCTTCACCAAACACTCGTGTATACACACTCCTTCACGTGTTTCACTCGGCCAACAAGAACAGAACCTTAAGCTTTGATACCAAATGATAGGCTCACGAACCAGAACTGGGTAAGAAAGAAGGGTGGAGGGCAGAACCAACAAAACTCACTCGATAAGATGACTCGCCACGAGTAAGAAAAGTCGGGTTGATTCGCCACGCTCAAGGAAGAACGATAAGAATCGGGGTTTTCGCCACTAAACAATGAACTTGTTTAGATAAGAAACGCTCTAAGCAATTTCATTCAAATATTCATCAAATTCTGTGTTCTTCTCTTACAATAAGGTGCATACTTATATAGAGAGAATACACCTCCATTGACTCTAGAATAGGAAACTGACACCTAATAATATAGGAAACTGATATTTGATATCCTCTAGTTTACTTTCCTAAAATAGAGTAATGTAATAATCTGAAATAGGAAACTTAAGATTGCTGACTCAAGCTAATATAGGAAATAATATCTAAATTAAGGGAAACTATATCATAGAAATATTATCTGCTCGTAACAGCTGAAGTCTTTTAAAATATGGGCCATCACTTCGGGCTGGACTCCTCGTCTCCTATTTCCAAGCACTTAAGTAAGGTAAAGGGCCCGGGGAGAGTTGCAACAAGCTTCTTGGCCATGGAACGAGTGATAGGACCCGACCTAGATATGGCCTCGTCTTGGACTGCATTCTTGGGCACATCATCCCCTCCCAGCTCGGAAGGATTTGCCCTCAAATCCATATCTTCTTCATCTTCAAAATACGGAGATAGGTCCCTCACATTGAAGGTTGCTGAAACATTACAATCATCGGGCAACTCAATCTTGTAGGCATCGTCGTTAACCTTCACCTTGACAAGAAATGGACCCTCAGCCCGCGGCATCAGCTTACTCTTTTTCTTACTTGGAAACCTCTCCTTGCGAAGGTGAATCCAAACAAGTTCACCTAGATTGAAATGAATTGGCTTCCTTCCTTTATTCGCGCCCTGAGCAAAAGCTGCATTCTTCTTCTCAATCTGCCTCTTCACTTGCTCATGCAAAGCTTTGATCTGCTCGGCCCGTTTCTTGCCATCGAAACACAATCTTGAACTGGTTGGTAAGGGTGCCAAATCAAGGGGTGTAATAGGATTGAAGCCATAAACCACTTCGAAAGGAGTCTTCCTAGTAGTGCTATGGATGCTCCGATTATAAGAGAATTCAACCAGTGCAAGGCAAGTATCCCAACTCTTCAAGTTTTTACTCACAGCAGCTCGAATCAAAGAGGAGAGAGAGTACGATTTACCACTTCTGTTGGATGACATGCCGTACTGAATAGCAATTTAGTTCCAAGCTTCGCCCATAAGGTCTTCCAAAAGTAACTTAGGAACTTAGGGTCCCGATCAGACACAATGCTCATAGGAATACCATGCATCCTCACCACTTCTTTGAAGAACAAATATGCAACATGGGTAGCATCATCGGACTTGTGACATGGAATGAAATGAGCCATCTTAGAGAAGCGATCAACCACTACCAGAATCGAGTCTTTGCCCCTCTGAGTCCTTGGTAAGCCAAGTACGAAATCCATACTCAGATCAATCCATGGCTGGTCCGGTACTGGCATAGGCATATATAGGCCATGGTGAGCCTCCTTGCTTTTTGCCTTCTTGCAAGTAATACGCCGTTCAATAATCCGATGCATGTCCCGAATCATTTTTGGCCAGTAGAAATGCTCCTTGACCATCTCAAGAGTCTTCTTCTCTCCGAAATGGCCGGCTAAACCCCCAGCATGAGCCTCTCGCACTAATAACTCACGAACAGATCCACTCGGAATGCAAAGCTTGCCAAGCTTATACAAGTATCCATCATGCATATAATACCCATCAACAACGTCCTTATCGCAAGCCAAACGAATTGGAGAAAAATAGGGATCATCCACATACCGACTCTTAATCAGTTCAAACCCCAGCAACTTAGCATTCATGACTGAAATCAATGCATACCTTCGAGATAGGGCATCAGCCACGACGTTAATATTTCCTTGTTTGTACTTGATGACATAAGGAAATATCTCCAAGTATTCCACCCATTTGGCATGCCTTCGATTCAACTTATTTTGTCCCTTCAAATACTTTAGGGACTCGTGATCGGTGTGAATGATAAACTCCTTGGGGACTAAGTAGTGTTCCCACGTCTCAAGAGCCCGGATCAGAGCATAAAACTCCTTATCGTACGTCGAGTAGTTCAGACTCGCACCACTTAGCTTCTCACTGAAATAAGCTATTGGGCGTTTGTCTTGCATAAGAACAGCTCCAATTCCAACTCCTGATGCATCACATTCGATTTCAAACGTCTTGGAAAAGTCAGGTAGGGCTAAGATAGGAGCTGCACACAGCTTCTCCTTGATGATCTCAAAACTTCGTTGGGCTGATTCACTCCACTTAAACTCGGTACCCTTCTTCATACATTCAGTTAATGGAGCAAGTATAGTGCTGAAATTCTTTACAAATCTCCTATAAAAGGATGCCAAGCCATGGAAACTCCTCACCTCGGATGCGGTAGTGGGAGTGGGCCATTCTCGAATAGCCTTGACCTTTTCTTCGTCCACCTCGACGCCCTGCTGAGAGATAACAAAGCCAAGAAAGACGACTTTGTCCTGGCAGAATCGACACCTCTTCATATTGCCATATAACTTCTCTCGTCTCAGAATTTTGAAAACTCTCCTAAGATGCTCAGCATGCTCATCGAGGGTCTTGCTATAGACCAAAATGTCGTCAAAGTAAACAACGACAAAATGGCCAATGAATTCCCGCAAGACATGGTTCATCAGCCTCATAAATGTGCTAGGAGCATTGGACAGTCCGAACGGCATAACCATCCACTCATATAGACCATGCTTGGTCTTGAAGGCTGTCTTCCACTCATCTCCCTCCTTCAGATCGATCTTTGAAAACACCATCGAACCATTCAACTCGTCAAGCATATCATCTAGTCGAGGAATGGGATAACGATATTTTACTGTAATCTTGTTGATGGCCCGACTGTCGACGCACATTCTCATGGATCCATCCTTCTTGGGCACCAAAAGAGCTGGTACAGAACATGGGCTCATGGACTCCCGTACATAACCCTTCTCAAGCAATTCATTCACTTGCCGTTGCAGATCTTTCGCCTCATTCGGATTGCAACGATATGCCGGTCGATTAGGCAAAGCCGCTCAAGGAACGAGATCAATTTGATGCTCAATCCCCCTAATCGGAGGCAACCCTTCCGGCAACTCCTCAGGAAATACATCAATGAACTCCTTTAAGAGAGCCATGAACCGAGGCGGAAGAGAAACCTGCTCTTCAGGTGTGGCTTCCTTCATGAACAGAATGAGAACTAAGTTGAAGTTCAACAAAGTCCTCTCAAGCTCTCCAAGAGTCATCACCAAGCTTTCTTTCTTCGAGCCATCGGCACTCGGACTCTGGTCCTTCTGCACTTGCTGTGGACTAAGCGGTGCTAGGACAATGCTCTTCTCATCTTTGGTGAATGAATAAGTGTTCTTGTATCCATCGTGCAAAGCCCTCCTATCGTACCGCCACGGTCTTCCCAACAGAAGATGGCTTGCACTCATTGGAGCCACGTCACATAATACTTCATCTTTATAGGTCTTCCCAATTGAGAATGGAATACAAACTTGCTGAGTGACTCGTACCTCGCCTTGGTCATTCAGCCATCTCAACTTATAGGGGCATGGATGCTTTGTAGTAGCCAGATTCAGCTTCTCCACCAAGGTCGTAGAAGCAACATTGGTGCAACTCCCACTGTCGATGATAAACTCCGCACACCTTATTTTGGATGGTGCACCGAGTTCGGAAAAGATTCTCCCGCTGTTCTTCTTCCAGCTTTGCTTCGGAACTCAAGACTCGACGAATCATGAGCATCTCACCCTCGTCGGCAAACTCTACAGTCTCTCCCTGCGCACCTCCAGAAACCTCCTCATCCACCCCTTCAGCTTCACTCTCGATCTCTTGAGTGCTCTGGATTGTCATCGCTCGCCGATTCGGACATCGGGAAGCTATGTGTCCTAATCCAAGACATTTGAAGCACTTGATGTCTCGACTCCGAACAGGGCGTTGCGGATCACTGTGCGTCTCCTTTCCCTTTGTCGCCTCAGCTTGAGGCCTTTGAGAGCCTCCTACAACCTTCTGCTGCGCATTCCACTTCGAAGAGGATCCTGAACTAGCAGCCACTGGTTTTGAGTAAAGCACCCGCGATGCATTGAGTTTGCTGCGTTTTCGCTGCTTTTCCACCTTACTGGCCAGCGTAATCACATCTTCCAAAAAGACATAGGGCTGCAACTCTACGACACCCGCAATTTCCTTGTTCAAGCCACCAATAAATCGAGCAATGGTCTGCTCCCGTGGCTCACTCAGTTCGCATCTCATCGACAACATTTCGAAGTCCATGACATAATCTTCAACGGACATACCTCCCTGACGAATACTCTGCAGTTTGAGGAACAAGTCTTGCTTGTAGTACTCGGGCACGAATCTTCTATGCATGATGCGCTTCATCTCCCGCCAACTACGAATCCCATCTTCCCTATCTCTTCTTCGCTGCGCCTTTAAGTTTTCCCACCACAGATTCGCATAATCGGTGAACTCGAGGGCAGCAAGTTGGCACTTCTGGGCTTCGGAGTACTCATAACATTCGAACACCTTATCGACGCGCAGGACCCACTCGAGGTACTCTTCAGGGGAACTCGTACCTTTGAATTGCGGAATCTTTAACTTGAGATTGTTACTGACTCCCCTTTGCTGCCTTCGTGGAACCGGCTGCTCTTCTTCTTCAAGAAGTTCATCCTCCAAGTCAGCTTCATCTTCCACTCGAACATTCCGTCTAGGATTTCGACGTGCACGTTGCGGAGGAGCAGGCACCACAGCCATTCGATCAAGTGCCTGGATCACCACATCGAGCCGTGCAGAGAGCTCCTCTTGCCCCCGCTGAAGCCCAAGGAACTGGGCTTGCTCGAGTGTGAGTCCCCTCGGAACCTGATGGACGTTTTCCTCATCCATTGTGTTTCCCATAATAATTCTTCACCAAACACTCGTGTATACACACTCCTTCACGTGTTTCACTCGGCCAACAAGAACAGAACCTTAAGCTTTGATACCAAATGATAGGCTCACGAACCAGAACTGGGTAAGAAAGAAGGGTGGAGGGCAGAACCAACAAAACTCACTCGATAAGATGACTCGCCACGAGTAAGAAAAGTCGGGTTGATTCGCCACGCTCAAGGAAGAACGATAAGAATCGGGGTTTTCGCCACTAAACAATGAACTTGTTTAGATAAGAAACGCTCTAAGCAATTTCATTCAAATATTCATCAAATTCTGTGTTCTTCTCTTACAATAAGGTGCATACTTATATAGAGAGAATACACCTCCATTGACTCTAGAATAGGAAACTGACACCTAATAATATAGGAAACTGATATTTGATATCCTCTAGTTTACTTTCCTAAAATAGAGTAATGTAATAATCTGAAATAGGAAACTTAAGATTGCTGACTCAAGCTAATATAGGAAATAATATCTAAATTAAGGGAAACTATATCATAGAAATATTATCTGCTCGTAACAGCTGAAGTCTTTTAAAATATGGGCCATCACTTCGGGCTGGACTCCTCGTCTCCTATTTCCAAGCACTTAAGTAAGGTAAAGGGCCCGGGGAGAGTTGCAACAAGCTTCTTGGCCATGGAACGAGTGATAGGACCCGACCTAGATATGGCCTCGTCTTGGACTGCATTCTTGGGCACATCATCCCCTCCCAGCTCGGAAGGATTTGCCCTCAAATCCATATCTTCTTCATCTTCAAAATACGGAGATAGGTCCCTCACATTGAAGGTTGCTGAAACATTACAATCATCGGGCAACTCAATCTTGTAGGCATCGTCGTTAACCTTCACCTTGACAAGAAATGGACCCTCAGCCCGCGGCATCAGCTTACTCTTTTTCTTACTTGGAAACCTCTCCTTGCGAAGGTGAATCCAAACAAGTTCACCTAGATTGAAATGAATTGGCTTCCTTCCTTTATTCGCGCCCTGAGCAAAAGCTGCATTCTTCTTCTCAATCTGCCTCTTCACTTGCTCATGCAAAGCTTTGATCTGCTCGGCCCGTTTCTTGCCATCGAAACACAATCTTGAACTGGTTGGTAAGGGTGCCAAATCAAGGGGTGTAATAGGATTGAAGCCATAAACCACTTCGAAAGGAGTCTTCCTAGTAGTGCTATGGATGCTCCGATTATAAGAGAATTCAACCAGTGCAAGGCAAGTATCCCAACTCTTCAAGTTTTTACTCACAGCAGCTCGAATCAAAGAGGAGAGAGAGTACGATTTACCACTTCTGTTGGATGACATGCCGTACTGAATAGCAATTTAGTTCCAAGCTTCGCCCATAAGGTCTTCCAAAAGTAACTTAGGAACTTAGGGTCCCGATCAGACACAATGCTCATAGGAATACCATGCATCCTCACCACTTCTTTGAAGAACAAATATGCAACATGGGTAGCATCATCGGACTTGTGACATGGAATGAAATGAGCCATCTTAGAGAAGCGATCAACCACTACCAGAATCGAGTCTTTGCCCCTCTGAGTCCTTGGTAAGCCAAGTACGAAATCCATACTCAGATCAATCCATGGCTGGTCCGGTACTGGCATAGGCATATATAGGCCATGGTGAGCCTCCTTGCTTTTTGCCTTCTTGCAAGTAATACGCCGTTCAATAATCCGATGCATGTCCCGAATCATTTTTGGCCAGTAGAAATGCTCCTTGACCATCTCAAGAGTCTTCTTCTCTCCGAAATGGCCGGCTAAACCCCCAGCATGAGCCTCTCGCACTAATAACTCACGAACAGATCCACTCGGAATGCAAAGCTTGCCAAGCTTATACAAGTATCCATCATGCATATAATACCCATCAACAACGTCCTTATCGCAAGCCAAACGAATTGGAGAAAAATAGGGATCATCCACATACCGACTCTTAATCAGTTCAAACCCCAGCAACTTAGCATTCATGACTGAAATCAATGCATACCTTCGAGATAGGGCATCAGCCACGACGTTAATATTTCCTTGTTTGTACTTGATGACATAAGGAAATATCTCCAAGTATTCCACCCATTTGGCATGCCTTCGATTCAACTTATTTTGTCCCTTCAAATACTTTAGGGACTCGTGATCGGTGTGAATGATAAACTCCTTGGGGACTAAGTAGTGTTCCCACGTCTCAAGAGCCCGGATCAGAGCATAAAACTCCTTATCGTACGTCGAGTAGTTCAGACTCGCACCACTTAGCTTCTCACTGAAATAAGCTATTGGGCGTTTGTCTTGCATAAGAACAGCTCCAATTCCAACTCCTGATGCATCACATTCGATTTCAAACGTCTTGGAAAAGTCAGGTAGGGCTAAGATAGGAGCTGCACACAGCTTCTCCTTGATGATCTCAAAACTTCGTTGGGCTGATTCACTCCACTTAAACTCGGTACCCTTCTTCATACATTCAGTTAATGGAGCAAGTATAGTGCTGAAATTCTTTACAAATCTCCTATAAAAGGATGCCAAGCCATGGAAACTCCTCACCTCGGATGCGGTAGTGGGAGTGGGCCATTCTCGAATAGCCTTGACCTTTTCTTCGTCCACCTCGACGCCCTGCTGAGAGATAACAAAGCCAAGAAAGACGACTTTGTCCTGGCAGAATCGACACCTCTTCATATTGCCATATAACTTCTCTCGTCTCAGAATTTTGAAAACTCTCCTAAGATGCTCAGCATGCTCATCGAGGGTCTTGCTATAGACCAAAATGTCGTCAAAGTAAACAACGACAAAATGGCCAATGAATTCCCGCAAGACATGGTTCATCAGCCTCATAAATGTGCTAGGAGCATTGGACAGTCCGAACGGCATAACCATCCACTCATATAGACCATGCTTGGTCTTGAAGGCTGTCTTCCACTCATCTCCCTCCTTCAGATCGATCTTTGAAAACACCATCGAACCATTCAACTCGTCAAGCATATCATCTAGTCGAGGAATGGGATAACGATATTTTACTGTAATCTTGTTGATGGCCCGACTGTCGACGCACATTCTCATGGATCCATCCTTCTTGGGCACCAAAAGAGCTGGTACAGAACATGGGCTCATGGACTCCCGTACATAACCCTTCTCAAGCAATTCATTCACTTGCCGTTGCAGATCTTTCGCCTCATTCGGATTGCAACGATATGCCGGTCGATTAGGCAAAGCCGCTCAAGGAACGAGATCAATTTGATGCTCAATCCCCCTAATCGGAGGCAACCCTTCCGGCAACTCCTCAGGAAATACATCAATGAACTCCTTTAAGAGAGCCATGAACCGAGGCGGAAGAGAAACCTGCTCTTCAGGTGTGGCTTCCTTCATGAACAGAATGAGAACTAAGTTGAAGTTCAACAAAGTCCTCTCAAGCTCTCCAAGAGTCATCACCAAGCTTTCTTTCTTCGAGCCATCGGCACTCGGACTCTGGTCCTTCTGCACTTGCTGTGGACTAAGCGGTGCTAGGACAATGCTCTTCTCATCTTTGGTGAATGAATAAGTGTTCTTGTATCCATCGTGCAAAGCCCTCCTATCGTACCGCCACGGTCTTCCCAACAGAAGATGGCTTGCACTCATTGGAGCCACGTCACATAATACTTCATCTTTATAGGTCTTCCCAATTGAGAATGGAATACAAACTTGCTGAGTGACTCGTACCTCGCCTTGGTCATTCAGCCATCTCAACTTATAGGGGCATGGATGCTTTGTAGTAGCCAGATTCAGCTTCTCCACCAAGGTCGTAGAAGCAACATTGGTGCAACTCCCACTGTCGATGATAAACTCCGCACACCTTATTTTGGATGGTGCACCGAGTTCGGAAAAGATTCTCCCGCTGTTCTTCTTCCAGCTTTGCTTCGGAACTCAAGACTCGACGAATCATGAGCATCTCACCCTCGTCGGCAAACTCTACAGTCTCTCCCTGCGCACCTCCAGAAACCTCCTCATCCACCCCTTCAGCTTCACTCTCGATCTCTTGAGTGCTCTGGATTGTCATCGCTCGCCGATTCGGACATCGGGAAGCTATGTGTCCTAATCCAAGACATTTGAAGCACTTGATGTCTCGACTCCGAACAGGGCGTTGCGGATCACTGTGCGTCTCCTTTCCCTTTGTCGCCTCAGCTTGAGGCCTTTGAGAGCCTCCTACAACCTTCTGCTGCGCATTCCACTTCGAAGAGGATCCTGAACTAGCAGCCACTGGTTTTGAGTAAAGCACCCGCGATGCATTGAGTTTGCTGCGTTTTCGCTGCTTTTCCACCTTACTGGCCAGCGTAATCACATCTTCCAAAAAGACATAGGGCTGCAACTCTACGACACCCGCAATTTCCTTGTTCAAGCCACCAATAAATCGAGCAATGGTCTGCTCCCGTGGCTCACTCAGTTCGCATCTCATCGACAACATTTCGAAGTCCATGACATAATCTTCAACGGACATACCTCCCTGACGAATACTCTGCAGTTTGAGGAACAAGTCTTGCTTGTAGTACTCGGGCACGAATCTTCTATGCATGATGCGCTTCATCTCCCGCCAACTACGAATCCCATCTTCCCTATCTCTTCTTCGCTGCGCCTTTAAGTTTTCCCACCACAGATTCGCATAATCGGTGAACTCGAGGGCAGCAAGTTGGCACTTCTGGGCTTCGGAGTACTCATAACATTCGAACACCTTATCGACGCGCAGGACCCACTCGAGGTACTCTTCAGGGGAACTCGTACCTTTGAATTGCGGAATCTTTAACTTGAGATTGTTACTGACTCCCCTTTGCTGCCTTCGTGGAACCGGCTGCTCTTCTTCTTCAAGAAGTTCATCCTCCAAGTCAGCTTCATCTTCCACTCGAACATTCCGTCTAGGATTTCGACGTGCACGTTGCGGAGGAGCAGGCACCACAGCCATTCGATCAAGTGCCTGGATCACCACATCGAGCCGTGCAGAGAGCTCCTCTTGCCCCCGCTGAAGCCCAAGGAACTGGGCTTGCTCGAGTGTGAGTCCCCTCGGAACCTGATGGACGTTTTCCTCATCCATTGTGTTTCCCATAATAATTCTTCACCAAACACTCGTGTATACACACTCCTTCACGTGTTTCACTCGGCCAACAAGAACAGAACCTTAAGCTTTGATACCAAATGATAGGCTCACGAACCAGAACTGGGTAAGAAAGAAGGGTGGAGGGCAGAACCAACAAAACTCACTCGATAAGATGACTCGCCACGAGTAAGAAAAGTCGGGTTGATTCGCCACGCTCAAGGAAGAACGATAAGAATCGGGGTTTTCGCCACTAAACAATGAACTTGTTTAGATAAGAAACGCTCTAAGCAATTTCATTCAAATATTCATCAAATTCTGTGTTCTTCTCTTACAATAAGGTGCATACTTATATAGAGAGAATACACCTCCATTGACTCTAGAATAGGAAACTGACACCTAATAATATAGGAAACTGATATTTGATATCCTCTAGTTTACTTTCCTAAAATAGAGTAATGTAATAATCTGAAATAGGAAACTTAAGATTGCTGACTCAAGCTAATATAGGAAATAATATCTAAATTAAGGGAAACTATATCATAGAAATATTATCTGCTCGTAACAGCTGAAGTCTTTTAAAATATGGGCCATCACTTCGGGCTGGACTCCTCGTCTCCTATTTCCAAGCACTTAAGTAAGGTAAAGGGCCCGGGGAGAGTTGCAACAAGCTTCTTGGCCATGGAACGAGTGATAGGACCCGACCTAGATATGGCCTCGTCTTGGACTGCATTCTTGGGCACATCATCCCCTCCCAGCTCGGAAGGATTTGCCCTCAAATCCATATCTTCTTCATCTTCAAAATACGGAGATAGGTCCCTCACATTGAAGGTTGCTGAAACATTACAATCATCGGGCAACTCAATCTTGTAGGCATCGTCGTTAACCTTCACCTTGACAAGAAATGGACCCTCAGCCCGCGGCATCAGCTTACTCTTTTTCTTACTTGGAAACCTCTCCTTGCGAAGGTGAATCCAAACAAGTTCACCTAGATTGAAATGAATTGGCTTCCTTCCTTTATTCGCGCCCTGAGCAAAAGCTGCATTCTTCTTCTCAATCTGCCTCTTCACTTGCTCATGCAAAGCTTTGATCTGCTCGGCCCGTTTCTTGCCATCGAAACACAATCTTGAACTGGTTGGTAAGGGTGCCAAATCAAGGGGTGTAATAGGATTGAAGCCATAAACCACTTCGAAAGGAGTCTTCCTAGTAGTGCTATGGATGCTCCGATTATAAGAGAATTCAACCAGTGCAAGGCAAGTATCCCAACTCTTCAAGTTTTTACTCACAGCAGCTCGAATCAAAGAGGAGAGAGAGTACGATTTACCACTTCTGTTGGATGACATGCCGTACTGAATAGCAATTTAGTTCCAAGCTTCGCCCATAAGGTCTTCCAAAAGTAACTTAGGAACTTAGGGTCCCGATCAGACACAATGCTCATAGGAATACCATGCATCCTCACCACTTCTTTGAAGAACAAATATGCAACATGGGTAGCATCATCGGACTTGTGACATGGAATGAAATGAGCCATCTTAGAGAAGCGATCAACCACTACCAGAATCGAGTCTTTGCCCCTCTGAGTCCTTGGTAAGCCAAGTACGAAATCCATACTCAGATCAATCCATGGCTGGTCCGGTACTGGCATAGGCATATATAGGCCATGGTGAGCCTCCTTGCTTTTTGCCTTCTTGCAAGTAATACGCCGTTCAATAATCCGATGCATGTCCCGAATCATTTTTGGCCAGTAGAAATGCTCCTTGACCATCTCAAGAGTCTTCTTCTCTCCGAAATGGCCGGCTAAACCCCCAGCATGAGCCTCTCGCACTAATAACTCACGAACAGATCCACTCGGAATGCAAAGCTTGCCAAGCTTATACAAGTATCCATCATGCATATAATACCCATCAACAACGTCCTTATCGCAAGCCAAACGAATTGGAGAAAAATAGGGATCATCCACATACCGACTCTTAATCAGTTCAAACCCCAGCAACTTAGCATTCATGACTGAAATCAATGCATACCTTCGAGATAGGGCATCAGCCACGACGTTAATATTTCCTTGTTTGTACTTGATGACATAAGGAAATATCTCCAAGTATTCCACCCATTTGGCATGCCTTCGATTCAACTTATTTTGTCCCTTCAAATACTTTAGGGACTCGTGATCGGTGTGAATGATAAACTCCTTGGGGACTAAGTAGTGTTCCCACGTCTCAAGAGCCCGGATCAGAGCATAAAACTCCTTATCGTACGTCGAGTAGTTCAGACTCGCACCACTTAGCTTCTCACTGAAATAAGCTATTGGGCGTTTGTCTTGCATAAGAACAGCTCCAATTCCAACTCCTGATGCATCACATTCGATTTCAAACGTCTTGGAAAAGTCAGGTAGGGCTAAGATAGGAGCTGCACACAGCTTCTCCTTGATGATCTCAAAACTTCGTTGGGCTGATTCACTCCACTTAAACTCGGTACCCTTCTTCATACATTCAGTTAATGGAGCAAGTATAGTGCTGAAATTCTTTACAAATCTCCTATAAAAGGATGCCAAGCCATGGAAACTCCTCACCTCGGATGCGGTAGTGGGAGTGGGCCATTCTCGAATAGCCTTGACCTTTTCTTCGTCCACCTCGACGCCCTGCTGAGAGATAACAAAGCCAAGAAAGACGACTTTGTCCTGGCAGAATCGACACCTCTTCATATTGCCATATAACTTCTCTCGTCTCAGAATTTTGAAAACTCTCCTAAGATGCTCAGCATGCTCATCGAGGGTCTTGCTATAGACCAAAATGTCGTCAAAGTAAACAACGACAAAATGGCCAATGAATTCCCGCAAGACATGGTTCATCAGCCTCATAAATGTGCTAGGAGCATTGGACAGTCCGAACGGCATAACCATCCACTCATATAGACCATGCTTGGTCTTGAAGGCTGTCTTCCACTCATCTCCCTCCTTCAGATCGATCTTTGAAAACACCATCGAACCATTCAACTCGTCAAGCATATCATCTAGTCGAGGAATGGGATAACGATATTTTACTGTAATCTTGTTGATGGCCCGACTGTCGACGCACATTCTCATGGATCCATCCTTCTTGGGCACCAAAAGAGCTGGTACAGAACATGGGCTCATGGACTCCCGTACATAACCCTTCTCAAGCAATTCATTCACTTGCCGTTGCAGATCTTTCGCCTCATTCGGATTGCAACGATATGCCGGTCGATTAGGCAAAGCCGCTCAAGGAACGAGATCAATTTGATGCTCAATCCCCCTAATCGGAGGCAACCCTTCCGGCAACTCCTCAGGAAATACATCAATGAACTCCTTTAAGAGAGCCATGAACCGAGGCGGAAGAGAAACCTGCTCTTCAGGTGTGGCTTCCTTCATGAACAGAATGAGAACTAAGTTGAAGTTCAACAAAGTCCTCTCAAGCTCTCCAAGAGTCATCACCAAGCTTTCTTTCTTCGAGCCATCGGCACTCGGACTCTGGTCCTTCTGCACTTGCTGTGGACTAAGCGGTGCTAGGACAATGCTCTTCTCATCTTTGGTGAATGAATAAGTGTTCTTGTATCCATCGTGCAAAGCCCTCCTATCGTACCGCCACGGTCTTCCCAACAGAAGATGGCTTGCACTCATTGGAGCCACGTCACATAATACTTCATCTTTATAGGTCTTCCCAATTGAGAATGGAATACAAACTTGCTGAGTGACTCGTACCTCGCCTTGGTCATTCAGCCATCTCAACTTATAGGGGCATGGATGCTTTGTAGTAGCCAGATTCAGCTTCTCCACCAAGGTCGTAGAAGCAACATTGGTGCAACTCCCACTGTCGATGATAAACTCCGCACACCTTATTTTGGATGGTGCACCGAGTTCGGAAAAGATTCTCCCGCTGTTCTTCTTCCAGCTTTGCTTCGGAACTCAAGACTCGACGAATCATGAGCATCTCACCCTCGTCGGCAAACTCTACAGTCTCTCCCTGCGCACCTCCAGAAACCTCCTCATCCACCCCTTCAGCTTCACTCTCGATCTCTTGAGTGCTCTGGATTGTCATCGCTCGCCGATTCGGACATCGGGAAGCTATGTGTCCTAATCCAAGACATTTGAAGCACTTGATGTCTCGACTCCGAACAGGGCGTTGCGGATCACTGTGCGTCTCCTTTCCCTTTGTCGCCTCAGCTTGAGGCCTTTGAGAGCCTCCTACAACCTTCTGCTGCGCATTCCACTTCGAAGAGGATCCTGAACTAGCAGCCACTGGTTTTGAGTAAAGCACCCGCGATGCATTGAGTTTGCTGCGTTTTCGCTGCTTTTCCACCTTACTGGCCAGCGTAATCACATCTTCCAAAAAGACATAGGGCTGCAACTCTACGACACCCGCAATTTCCTTGTTCAAGCCACCAATAAATCGAGCAATGGTCTGCTCCCGTGGCTCACTCAGTTCGCATCTCATCGACAACATTTCGAAGTCCATGACATAATCTTCAACGGACATACCTCCCTGACGAATACTCTGCAGTTTGAGGAACAAGTCTTGCTTGTAGTACTCGGGCACGAATCTTCTATGCATGATGCGCTTCATCTCCCGCCAACTACGAATCCCATCTTCCCTATCTCTTCTTCGCTGCGCCTTTAAGTTTTCCCACCACAGATTCGCATAATCGGTGAACTCGAGGGCAGCAAGTTGGCACTTCTGGGCTTCGGAGTACTCATAACATTCGAACACCTTATCGACGCGCAGGACCCACTCGAGGTACTCTTCAGGGGAACTCGTACCTTTGAATTGCGGAATCTTTAACTTGAGATTGTTACTGACTCCCCTTTGCTGCCTTCGTGGAACCGGCTGCTCTTCTTCTTCAAGAAGTTCATCCTCCAAGTCAGCTTCATCTTCCACTCGAACATTCCGTCTAGGATTTCGACGTGCACGTTGCGGAGGAGCAGGCACCACAGCCATTCGATCAAGTGCCTGGATCACCACATCGAGCCGTGCAGAGAGCTCCTCTTGCCCCCGCTGAAGCCCAAGGAACTGGGCTTGCTCGAGTGTGAGTCCCCTCGGAACCTGATGGACGTTTTCCTCATCCATTGTGTTTCCCATAATAATTCTTCACCAAACACTCGTGTATACACACTCCTTCACGTGTTTCACTCGGCCAACAAGAACAGAACCTTAAGCTTTGATACCAAATGATAGGCTCACGAACCAGAACTGGGTAAGAAAGAAGGGTGGAGGGCAGAACCAACAAAACTCACTCGATAAGATGACTCGCCACGAGTAAGAAAAGTCGGGTTGATTCGCCACGCTCAAGGAAGAACGATAAGAATCGGGGTTTTCGCCACTAAACAATGAACTTGTTTAGATAAGAAACGCTCTAAGCAATTTCATTCAAATATTCATCAAATTCTGTGTTCTTCTCTTACAATAAGGTGCATACTTATATAGAGAGAATACACCTCCATTGACTCTAGAATAGGAAACTGACACCTAATAATATAGGAAACTGATATTTGATATCCTCTAGTTTACTTTCCTAAAATAGAGTAATGTAATAATCTGAAATAGGAAACTTAAGATTGCTGACTCAAGCTAATATAGGAAATAATATCTAAATTAAGGGAAACTATATCATAGAAATATTATCTGCTCGTAACAGCTGAAGTCTTTTAAAATATGGGCCATCACTTCGGGCTGGACTCCTCGTCTCCTATTTCCAAGCACTTAAGTAAGGTAAAGGGCCCGGGGAGAGTTGCAACAAGCTTCTTGGCCATGGAACGAGTGATAGGACCCGACCTAGATATGGCCTCGTCTTGGACTGCATTCTTGGGCACATCATCCCCTCCCAGCTCGGAAGGATTTGCCCTCAAATCCATATCTTCTTCATCTTCAAAATACGGAGATAGGTCCCTCACATTGAAGGTTGCTGAAACATTACAATCATCGGGCAACTCAATCTTGTAGGCATCGTCGTTAACCTTCACCTTGACAAGAAATGGACCCTCAGCCCGCGGCATCAGCTTACTCTTTTTCTTACTTGGAAACCTCTCCTTGCGAAGGTGAATCCAAACAAGTTCACCTAGATTGAAATGAATTGGCTTCCTTCCTTTATTCGCGCCCTGAGCAAAAGCTGCATTCTTCTTCTCAATCTGCCTCTTCACTTGCTCATGCAAAGCTTTGATCTGCTCGGCCCGTTTCTTGCCATCGAAACACAATCTTGAACTGGTTGGTAAGGGTGCCAAATCAAGGGGTGTAATAGGATTGAAGCCATAAACCACTTCGAAAGGAGTCTTCCTAGTAGTGCTATGGATGCTCCGATTATAAGAGAATTCAACCAGTGCAAGGCAAGTATCCCAACTCTTCAAGTTTTTACTCACAGCAGCTCGAATCAAAGAGGAGAGAGAGTACGATTTACCACTTCTGTTGGATGACATGCCGTACTGAATAGCAATTTAGTTCCAAGCTTCGCCCATAAGGTCTTCCAAAAGTAACTTAGGAACTTAGGGTCCCGATCAGACACAATGCTCATAGGAATACCATGCATCCTCACCACTTCTTTGAAGAACAAATATGCAACATGGGTAGCATCATCGGACTTGTGACATGGAATGAAATGAGCCATCTTAGAGAAGCGATCAACCACTACCAGAATCGAGTCTTTGCCCCTCTGAGTCCTTGGTAAGCCAAGTACGAAATCCATACTCAGATCAATCCATGGCTGGTCCGGTACTGGCATAGGCATATATAGGCCATGGTGAGCCTCCTTGCTTTTTGCCTTCTTGCAAGTAATACGCCGTTCAATAATCCGATGCATGTCCCGAATCATTTTTGGCCAGTAGAAATGCTCCTTGACCATCTCAAGAGTCTTCTTCTCTCCGAAATGGCCGGCTAAACCCCCAGCATGAGCCTCTCGCACTAATAACTCACGAACAGATCCACTCGGAATGCAAAGCTTGCCAAGCTTATACAAGTATCCATCATGCATATAATACCCATCAACAACGTCCTTATCGCAAGCCAAACGAATTGGAGAAAAATAGGGATCATCCACATACCGACTCTTAATCAGTTCAAACCCCAGCAACTTAGCATTCATGACTGAAATCAATGCATACCTTCGAGATAGGGCATCAGCCACGACGTTAATATTTCCTTGTTTGTACTTGATGACATAAGGAAATATCTCCAAGTATTCCACCCATTTGGCATGCCTTCGATTCAACTTATTTTGTCCCTTCAAATACTTTAGGGACTCGTGATCGGTGTGAATGATAAACTCCTTGGGGACTAAGTAGTGTTCCCACGTCTCAAGAGCCCGGATCAGAGCATAAAACTCCTTATCGTACGTCGAGTAGTTCAGACTCGCACCACTTAGCTTCTCACTGAAATAAGCTATTGGGCGTTTGTCTTGCATAAGAACAGCTCCAATTCCAACTCCTGATGCATCACATTCGATTTCAAACGTCTTGGAAAAGTCAGGTAGGGCTAAGATAGGAGCTGCACACAGCTTCTCCTTGATGATCTCAAAACTTCGTTGGGCTGATTCACTCCACTTAAACTCGGTACCCTTCTTCATACATTCAGTTAATGGAGCAAGTATAGTGCTGAAATTCTTTACAAATCTCCTATAAAAGGATGCCAAGCCATGGAAACTCCTCACCTCGGATGCGGTAGTGGGAGTGGGCCATTCTCGAATAGCCTTGACCTTTTCTTCGTCCACCTCGACGCCCTGCTGAGAGATAACAAAGCCAAGAAAGACGACTTTGTCCTGGCAGAATCGACACCTCTTCATATTGCCATATAACTTCTCTCGTCTCAGAATTTTGAAAACTCTCCTAAGATGCTCAGCATGCTCATCGAGGGTCTTGCTATAGACCAAAATGTCGTCAAAGTAAACAACGACAAAATGGCCAATGAATTCCCGCAAGACATGGTTCATCAGCCTCATAAATGTGCTAGGAGCATTGGACAGTCCGAACGGCATAACCATCCACTCATATAGACCATGCTTGGTCTTGAAGGCTGTCTTCCACTCATCTCCCTCCTTCAGATCGATCTTTGAAAACACCATCGAACCATTCAACTCGTCAAGCATATCATCTAGTCGAGGAATGGGATAACGATATTTTACTGTAATCTTGTTGATGGCCCGACTGTCGACGCACATTCTCATGGATCCATCCTTCTTGGGCACCAAAAGAGCTGGTACAGAACATGGGCTCATGGACTCCCGTACATAACCCTTCTCAAGCAATTCATTCACTTGCCGTTGCAGATCTTTCGCCTCATTCGGATTGCAACGATATGCCGGTCGATTAGGCAAAGCCGCTCAAGGAACGAGATCAATTTGATGCTCAATCCCCCTAATCGGAGGCAACCCTTCCGGCAACTCCTCAGGAAATACATCAATGAACTCCTTTAAGAGAGCCATGAACCGAGGCGGAAGAGAAACCTGCTCTTCAGGTGTGGCTTCCTTCATGAACAGAATGAGAACTAAGTTGAAGTTCAACAAAGTCCTCTCAAGCTCTCCAAGAGTCATCACCAAGCTTTCTTTCTTCGAGCCATCGGCACTCGGACTCTGGTCCTTCTGCACTTGCTGTGGACTAAGCGGTGCTAGGACAATGCTCTTCTCATCTTTGGTGAATGAATAAGTGTTCTTGTATCCATCGTGCAAAGCCCTCCTATCGTACCGCCACGGTCTTCCCAACAGAAGATGGCTTGCACTCATTGGAGCCACGTCACATAATACTTCATCTTTATAGGTCTTCCCAATTGAGAATGGAATACAAACTTGCTGAGTGACTCGTACCTCGCCTTGGTCATTCAGCCATCTCAACTTATAGGGGCATGGATGCTTTGTAGTAGCCAGATTCAGCTTCTCCACCAAGGTCGTAGAAGCAACATTGGTGCAACTCCCACTGTCGATGATAAACTCCGCACACCTTATTTTGGATGGTGCACCGAGTTCGGAAAAGATTCTCCCGCTGTTCTTCTTCCAGCTTTGCTTCGGAACTCAAGACTCGACGAATCATGAGCATCTCACCCTCGTCGGCAAACTCTACAGTCTCTCCCTGCGCACCTCCAGAAACCTCCTCATCCACCCCTTCAGCTTCACTCTCGATCTCTTGAGTGCTCTGGATTGTCATCGCTCGCCGATTCGGACATCGGGAAGCTATGTGTCCTAATCCAAGACATTTGAAGCACTTGATGTCTCGACTCCGAACAGGGCGTTGCGGATCACTGTGCGTCTCCTTTCCCTTTGTCGCCTCAGCTTGAGGCCTTTGAGAGCCTCCTACAACCTTCTGCTGCGCATTCCACTTCGAAGAGGATCCTGAACTAGCAGCCACTGGTTTTGAGTAAAGCACCCGCGATGCATTGAGTTTGCTGCGTTTTCGCTGCTTTTCCACCTTACTGGCCAGCGTAATCACATCTTCCAAAAAGACATAGGGCTGCAACTCTACGACACCCGCAATTTCCTTGTTCAAGCCACCAATAAATCGAGCAATGGTCTGCTCCCGTGGCTCACTCAGTTCGCATCTCATCGACAACATTTCGAAGTCCATGACATAATCTTCAACGGACATACCTCCCTGACGAATACTCTGCAGTTTGAGGAACAAGTCTTGCTTGTAGTACTCGGGCACGAATCTTCTATGCATGATGCGCTTCATCTCCCGCCAACTACGAATCCCATCTTCCCTATCTCTTCTTCGCTGCGCCTTTAAGTTTTCCCACCACAGATTCGCATAATCGTGAACTCGAGGGCAGCAAGTTGGCACTTCTGGGCTTCGGAGTACTCATAACATTCGAACACCTTATCGACGCGCAGGACCCACTCGAGGAACTCTTCAGGAAGGAATCCTTGAATTTTGAACTTGCGGAATCTGCTCTTCTTCTTACAAGAAAGTTCATCCTCCAAGTCAGCTTCATCTTCCACTCGAACTTTAGGATTTCGACGTCGTTGCGGACCGGCTGCTCTTTCGATCAAGTTGGATCACCAATCGAGCGTCAGAAGCTTCTTTGCCCCCGCTGAAGCCCAAGAACTGGGCTTGCTCGAGTTGTGAGTCCCCTCGGAACCTGATGGGACGTTTTCCTCATCCATTGTGTTTCCATAATAATTCTTCACCAAACACTCGTGTATACACACTCCTTCACGTGTTTCACTCGGCCAACAAGAACAGAACCTTAAGCTTTGATACAAATGATAGGCTCACGAACCAGAACTGGGTAAGAAAGA